>NC_053024.1:522572993-522872993 GCF_003073215.2 Triticum urartu
TAAGGTCCTGATACATCTTCGTGCTCCCAGGGTGGATGGAGAGGAGAGAATTGTGAGCCTCGTTCATGATCACTTTACGAAGTTCACCTTTGGGCACAACAATACGATCCTCGAAGAAAAGAGTGTCCTTGTCATCAAGGCGGTAGCACTTGTACTTGGACTGACTCTTGGCAATCCCAATCTTCACCTTTTTCACCATAGCATCAAGAAGCTGGGCTTGGCGAATCTGGTCTTCTAAGGTAGGGGAGACTTGAAGGTTGGCGAGGAAACCTTGAGGAACAACTTGCAGATTAAGTTTGCGAAAAGCTTCACAAAGCTCGGGTTGATAAGGCTTGAGAATCAGACTGTTGTAGTAAGCCTTCCTGCTCAAAGCGTCAGCAATCACATTGGCCTTGCCTGGAGTATACTCGATACTCGGATTATACTCTTGAATCATTTCGACCCAATGAGTTTGCCTGAGGTTGAGATTAGGCTGAGTGAAGATGTACTTGAGACTCTTGTGATCAGTGAAAATGTCCGCTTTTCTTCCCAATAGAAGATGTCTCCAAGTCAAAAGAGCATGCACAACTGCCGCCAACTCGAGATCATGAGTGGGGTAGTTCTTCTCATTAGGCTTCAACTGGCGAGATGTATAAGCAACAACTTTCTTCTCTTGCATCAATACTGCGCCAAGACCTTGGAGAGAGGCATCACAAAAGACCTCGTACGGCTTGGATTCATCAGGCGGAGTCAGAACTTGAGCAGTGATCAACTTCTCTTTCAAAGTGTTGAAAGCAATATCACACTCCGGAGACCAAACGTACTTGACGTGCTTCTGTAGAAGATTAGAGAGAGGCTTCGCGATCTTAGAAAAGTTTTCAACGAATCTTCGGCAATAGCTTGCGAGACCGAGAAAACTGCGGAGTTGCTTCACGTTCTGAGGAGGTTCCCAATTCACAATTGCAGACACCTTCTCGGGATTCACGGCAATGCCCTTGGCAGAGATGATATGACCAAGATAAAGAACCTCATCAAGCCAAAATTCACACTTGGAGAACTTGGCGTAGAACTGATGTTCCCTCAGCTTGTCGAGAACCAAACGCAAGTGTTTGACATGATCTTCCTTGTTCTTCGAGAAAACCAGAATGTCGTCGAGATAGACCAAAACGAAGTCATTGGTGTAGGCATTGAAGATGAAGTTCATCATGCGAGAGAACATCGGAGGAGCGTTGGCGAGGCCAAAAGACATGACAGTGTATTCACATGAACCAAAGCTTGTTCTGAATGCTGTCTTGGGAATATCTTCATCACGAATGCGAATCTGGTGATAACCCATACGGAGATCAAGCTTGGAGAATACTTGAGCACCTTTGAGTTGTTCGAACATCTCATTGATGTTGGGAAGTGGGTATTTGTTCTTGATGGTCTTCTTGTTCACTGGACGGTAATCAACACAAAGTCGGTCCGTTCCATCCTTCTTCTTCACAAAAAGAACACCACAACCCCACGGAGAAGAACTAAGCCGGATGAGACCCATTCTCTCTTGCTCATCGAGTTGCTTCTTCAACTCCTTCAACTCTTCAGGTCCGAGCTTGTAAGGACGTTTGCACACAGGTTCCGTGCCAGGCTCAAGATCAATAACGAATTCAACTGGCCGGTGCGGAGGCATTCCTGGAAGCTCTTCTGGAAAGATGTCTTGGTATTCGCAAACGACTGGAATTTGCGAGATGGCATCCAATTCACCCTTCTCATTGAGAGAAAACAGACGAATGGTATCATCACGAGCGGCAAAGACAATTACATCCTCAGACGAATGAGTCAATTGAATCTGCTTGGCTGCACAATCAAGCTGAGCCTTGTGCTTAGAAAGCCAATCCATTCCGAGAATAAGATCAATATCTGAGTTACCAAGCACCATAGGAGAATAAAGGAACTTGTAGTCGCCCAATGTGATAGTAACATCCGGAGCCATCATTTTGGTGTTCATGAACAAACCCGGAGAAGAAACCGCTATCGGCTTAGGCAAATCAATAGTTAGCACATCATGCATGGATGCAAAAGGCTTCGACAAAAATGATAAAGATGCACCAGTGTCAAAAAGAACTCTTGCGGGAATGTCATTAACAGGAAGGTTACCCATGATCACATCTGGTGATTCCTCTGCCTGAGCTGCATTCAGCAAGTTGACCTTGGCGGACTTGGGGTTATGCTTGAGCACCGCTGTACTTGTCGATCTGACAGGAGGAGGAGGAGGAAGACGCCTCTGGTTGAGACACTTGTTGGCATAGTGACCCTTCTGTTGGCACTTGTTGCACGTGACCTCTGTAAGCGGACGGTGATACGGAGCACTCGATCTTGGAGGTTGAGACGAAGTCTTGTTCTGAAAGCCAGGGTTGGGTGGGTGGGAAGAACCACTGCCACCTTTGCTCTTCTGCCGATACGGCTGACGGAATGGAGGAGGAGGAAGCTAAAACTTCTGCTGCTTGGCCACTTGAGTAGAGGAAGAAGGAGTAACATCTCTGACTCGCTTCTTGGAAGCATCACACCTCAACTGAGCAGCCTCTTGCTTCAGTGCCATGTTGTAGAACTCATCGCATCTCAAGGGCTCGAAGAGAACAAGAGCGAGCTGAATATCTTCTCTGAGACCACCCCTGAACTGATATATCATGCTCTTCTCATCAGGGACGTCCTACTTGGCAAAGCGGGCGAGCTTCTGGAACAACTTGTTGTAGTCATAGACAGACAAAGAGCCTTGCTTCAGATTGCGGAATTCCTCACGCTTGCTTTCAACCACGCTCTGGGGAATATGATGAGCCCTGAAATCTCGACGGAAATCATCCCAAGTGATAACACGTCCACCTCTGGAGTCCTTGTACTGCTGGAACCATTCTGCAGCTTGATCTTTGAGTTGGAAGGAAGCGAACTTGACAAAGTCCTCAGGCCTGACGTTACTGCACTCGAAATGCTTGCACAGATCCACAAGCCAATCGTCAGCATCGGTTGCCTCAACACAATTGCTAAAATTCTTTGGCCCATTAGCAAGGAACTGGTTGAGTGTAGCAAAGTGACTCTGATTGCTGCCTTGATTCCCTTGACTGCCTTGATTGCGCTCTTGAAGAATTTGCATGATCAGCTATGTGTTTGCATTGGTTGCGGCCATCACAGCTTGCCATGCCTCCGGAGGAGGTGGAGGTGGTGGCGGATCAGGATTCGGAGTCGTGCGCGTTGGAGGAGCCATCCTGAAGAGGTTGACCACCATTAGCACATTGACAGATAAATTATTGAAGCTGAATCCAACGGAATGAAAATTGCAACATATAGTCTTCACATCCGAACAAAATGAACAAATGCATTCCTCTTGAAATGGTCACATGTACATAAGTTGAGAAGCCACGTAGAATTAAGGTAGAGAAATAAATCAACAAGGTACGGATCAAGAACGAATAATCGGTATGAAATCCCAATCTCAAACCAATATCCGTGGAAGAAGAACTAGAGCTACTAGAATTCCCACCTATGAAACTCCCGAACCTTTCCGGTTATGCAATCAGGTGTTGGGGATACAGGGGAAGCCTAATATCTCACCCAAACTAGCAAATCCTACATCCAGCTGTATCCATCCTTCAACACATAACCAAGAAACCTTCGGAAACCATCTACCTCAACCTTCGAAAAGCATCCGTTATACAAGTTATGGCGATACTCCCGAACTCCCGCCCATGTACTGGGTGGCATCGAGGTTATCTCACCAATGAACTACATAAAAGAGATTTTCGATGTCGGCGTACTAAACTCAGGTATTCCAGAACTGCAACGATAAAATTATGATGACAACACCTCAGAGCTCAACTCCCCGGGACACTTCCACTAAACCCTTGACAGGAGGCACCAAGACAATGTTCTCATCATAAAACCATCGGAACGATTCCAAGATACCCGCGTGATCCTAAATTTTTTTTTGTGAAATTTGAGAAGAGAAGAGTCAAAACTCTAGGTCAGGATGCCTTACCAGAGCAATGAGGAGACTGGGAAGTAAAAAGAATTCCTAAACTCTCTGATATATAATTCCTAAAGACTCAAAAAAATTTTCTAGACACAACTCGGCCGCTAAAACGATCAAGCAGTGGGGCTCCTAAGGTCGGGGATGGCTCTGATACCAACTTGTAACACCCTCGATGCGACTATAGCTCCCACGTGTCGAGGCACGACTTAGCGACATAATCGCATTGAAGGCATATGTCGCAAGTTAGGCAGTCTTCACAAACATCCCATGTAATGTAATAATAAAAGCGGAGATAACATAGTTGGCTTACACTCGCCACGTCAATCAAGTGCATAAATTAACATTACATCATCCAAACACTCATGGCCCGACTACGGCGCCAAAATAAAAGAGAACCCAACATGCGACACGGTCCCAATCACCCCCAACTGGGCACCACTACTGATCATCGGGAAAGGAAACATAGTATCGTTGAGAGTCTTCGTCGAACTCCCACTTGAGCTCATACGCTTCTCCTGGAGCGGAATCATCGGGCCCTGCATCTGGTGTAATAGTAATCTGTGAGCCACAGGGACTCAGCAATCTTGCACCCTCGCGATCAAGACTATTTAAGCTCATAGGTAAGGCAAGGTAAAATATGAGTGGAGCTGCAGCAAGCGACTAGCAAGTATGGTGGCTAACTTATTCGCAAAGGAGAGCGAGAAGAGGAGGCAAAGCGCGAGCAAGAAACTAGAGAGCAACCTGCGCAAACATGACTCCAACACCGTGTCCACTTCCCGGACTCCGCCGAGAAGAGGCCATCACGATAGCACACTCAGTTGATTCATTTTAATTAATTAAGGTTCAAGTTATCTACAACCGGACATTAACAAATTCCCATCTGCCCATAACTGCGGGCACGGCTTTCGAAAGTTCAATCCCTGCAGGGGAGTCCCAACTTAGCCCATGACAAGCTCTCACGGTCAACGAAGGAATAGACCTCCTCCCAAGACGTTCTGTTCAGACTCGGTATCTCGGTAACTCAAGACACTTCGACAGGTTAAAACAAGACCAGCAACACCGCCCGAATGTGCCGACAAATCCCGATAGGAGCTGCACATATCTCTTTCTCAGGGCACACTCAGATGAGCAAGACGTCGGGTAGGCCGGCCCAAAGTTGCCCCTGGTAGCCCCGGACATCGCTCGGTTGGACCAACACTCAGAGGAGCACTGGCCCGGGGGGGGGGGTAAAATAAGATGACCCTTGAGTCTGCAGAACCCAAGGGAAGGAAAAGGATAGGTGGCGAATGGTAAGACCAATGTTGGGCATTGCTGGAAAAGCTTTAATCAAGGCGAAATATCAAGGGGTTCCCATTATAACCCAACCGCGTAAGGAACGCAACAATCCGGGAACATAACACCGATATGACGGAAACTAGGGCGGCAAGAGTGGAACAAAACACTAGGCGAGAGGCCGAGCCTTCCACCCTTTACCAAGTATATAGATGCATTAAGACAACATAGCAATATAATGATATCCCAACAAGTAAATAAATGTTCCAACAAGGAACGGCCTCCAAACTTCACCTGCAACTAGCAACGATATAAGAGGGGCTAAGCAAAACGGTAACATAGCCAATCAATGGTTTGCTAGGAAAATGGTGGGTTAGAGGTTTGACTTGGCAATTTGGGAGGCTTGCAAGCAAGTGGTAGGCATCGTAGCAATGGCATAGCAAAAGAGCGAGCAAACTAGCATAGCAAAGATAGTAGTGATTTCGAGGGTGTGATCATCTTGCCTGCACAGTTGTCAGAGTTGACTGGATCCTCACAAGCAAACTCAACGGGCTCCTCGTTAGCGAACTCGTCTCCCGGCTCTACCCAAACAAGACAAACAAGCAACAAGGATATAATCAACCACGTGCAAACTCAAACAAAAAGATGCAATGATGACATGCTATGCGGGATGCGATGCGGGATGCAAAATGCAAGATATGACAGGAAATGCATGAACCTGGCCTCAACTTGGAAAACCAAGTGTGCCACTGGAAAGATGGGATGAAAGCGCTTGAAAACGATATAAAGATCATCGGAATCGGAGTTACGGTTTGGAAATGGCAAGCGATTCAAAATTGACACCGGTCTGCGATTTACAGCAAGTAGGCATCTAAATGCAACGAAATAAACATGCTACAGCATCCAAACATGACAACAAAATACATGCCAGGGAATAATTCAAGATGCTTAACAAAAGACTAGCACTGAGCGACGGCCAATTCATCCATTATGAGGTTCAAACAAGCATGCCAAAAACGCAAATGCAAAACAGATTTCAGACTTAGTGAAATTAACACTTGTCTGAAATTTCAGATCATGAAGCCCTCTTCGGAGCAGCAAAACGACATGCTACAGGACCTTATTAAGACAAAGAAGAACATGGCATGGAGCTACTCAACAAGCTTAACAAAAGACCTTTAGTGACCTTGAGTCAAAAGGGATCACAAAATATACTAACAAGCACACGAACATAGCTAAAACATAATCAGTTTTCAGACTTAGTGAAAACTGAGACATGCTGAAATTTAACTCACGAAGGCATGTAAACGAGCTCGATGCACTCACTACAGTGTAAGTCATGGAAAGGCAAGCATACATCCATTAATAAGGCACAAAATTCAATCTAGACATGGAAAGAACAATGGCATAGCATGCACGGATCAACTACAATAGCATCGGCAAAATCGCAAAGAAGTTGACGATCTGCCCAGATTCACAACGAAGCAAAAGTAGAGCTCTATTGACTCAAGCTAGGGTGCTCCATAATTGCAAACCAAGACATGGATGGATAGAGCATAACAAGATTAACAAAACTCCTTTACTGATCATCCTCAAAAGAGGCACGGATCACTAGGAAACAGAATGGACATATGCCATCATGAACTAAATAATCCCAGACTTAGTGAAAACTACTAAGTCCCTAAAAACAGATTCACTGGGTGCCTCACTTTGCAAGCTAGCACAAGTCACCACACACATCACAAAAATGCATGGGTTGCACCTCTGGAAAGATAACAAAATCTTTAACAAAACATATGTAGGACTCACAGGCATATCATGCAGACAATAATCATGGCAAAAATGACAAAAGTCTAAGATGAACTAGCAGATCTGACAATTAACTCACAAAGCCTCCTTCTAACAGCATTTCGGGCATCAACATGCACTCAAATGAAAATGATGCACTGGAATTAAATGATGTACTCATCGAGACGAACATTTTGATATGCTATATGCCCAAATCGGAGCTACGGATGCGGAGATATCACAGGTCAAAGTATGCATAAAAATTAGGAGGAGAGGGGAAAAAGTCAACCGCTAGGGTTTTTCAGATCTGAGATCCGTCCCGATGCACTGTTCACCAGAGCACGTTTCCCGAGGATGGCCGGTGCCGGAGTTCATCGGAGGTGGCCGGAGGTGGCCGGAGAAGGTGTGGAGGAGGCGGTGGAGCACCCCGGGGACCGGATCCGGCCACGGGGATGCGGGGCGGCGAGGATCCGAGGCGGCGGCGGCGGATCGGGGCGGCGGCGGCCGGGCATGGGGACGATGGCTAGGTTCCGGGGCGGCGGCGGCGGATCGGGGTGGCGGCGGCCGGGCATGGGGACGACGGCGGCGCGCGCGAGGGAGGAAAAGGCGGGGCCCGGTCGCGGGAGGAGAGGGCCGACCGCGGGCCGGCCGGGCCGCGGGCGGTGGTGGCGGCGACTTGCCACGTGGCGGCACACGAGTGGACCTGGCGGGCGGCGGACGGCGGGATTTTCGTCCGGCGGCGGGCAGACGCATCCGGCCGCGCGGAGATCTCTTTTTCTAGGGTTAGGGGTGGATTGAACTGCGAATTTTTGGAGGGGGTGTATATATAGGCATAGAGGGACCTAGGAGAGTCCAAATGAGGTGCGGTTTTCGGCCACGCGATCGTGATCGAACGCTCTAGGAGATGGAGGAAAGTTTGGTGGGTTTTGGGCCAAATTGGAGGGGTGTTGGGCTACAACACACACGAGGCCTTTTCGGTCCCTCGGTTAACCGTTGGAGTATCAAACGAAGTCGAAATGATACGAAACTTGACAGGCGGTCTATCGGTAGTAAACCAAGGCCGCTTGGCAAGTCTCGGTCCAATCCGGAAATGTTTAATCCCCACACATGAAAGAAAGCTAGAAATGACCACCGGAGGAGAACGAAGCGCCGGAATGCAAAACGGACAACGGGGAAAATGCTCGAATGCATGAGATGAACACGTATGCAAATGCAATGCACATGATGACATGATATGAGATGCATGACAATGACAACAACACACGGAGACAAAACCCGAACCCGAGGAAATAAATTAACTTAACGCCGGAAACGGCAAGAGTTGGAGTACAAATTGGGAAAGTTACATCCGGGGTGTTACAGAACCATTAATTAACAATCTCACATCTGACATGAATTTCACTCAAACCCAAACCACGTCTACGAGCATAGCATAGCAATATAAGCAATACGCAGAAGTAACTCCCAAGGGTTTGAATATAACAGGGCAATACGTTCTACCTCAGCAACTACTTCCCAACCCACAAGTTAATGACATCCTAATCATGCAATGTTTTGAGGATTGGAACTAATGCATAAAAACTGGGTAATAATGGGATATGATCAAAGTGTTACTTGCCTTGCTGACGATCCGCGAATCCTAGAGACTCGTAGTAACACGCTTCGCACTCCGAGAATTCTATCGCAAGCAAACAATAGCATACATAAGTAGCAAGCAGCGACGCACAAGCAAAACTCAACTAAGAGAGGTTGACCAGAAAGTTCAACTTAAGAACTCCGATACGCAAAAAGAATCAAATCAATCGAAGCAATGAAAATCAAACGGCGAAAGAAAGAAGTTTCGTTTACTAATCTGAAACTAGGTCAAATTTTACAGTAAAAAAAACTTGTTTCAGTTTATTAACCGGAAAGAGGGTTTCGAGACGAAACTCCAAGCGCTTGAATCGCCTAATTCCGTTAAACGAGCGAAAAGCTAAACAGAATCTAAGATCGGATCAGAAATCGCGATCAAAGAAAATCGCGGAATAAATCCGATAAAAGAAAACTCACGAACAGACTAACGAATGAGCGTTCTTTAGCTGTTTCTAACTGGCGAGGAACCGTTCGTTAAAATGAATAAAAAACCGGCGAATTAAAAAACCGGATCTAGGGTTTCTGAAAAAACAGAACGGTCTTTATAAAAAAACTGGCGGCGGGGCGCGGCAGCTACCTCCGGCGAGAGGACCGGCGGCGCGGCGGCTGCTGGGGCGGCGGCGCGAGCTGCGGCGATGGCGGCGGCAAGCGGCGGCGACGGCTTGGCGTGCCGCGCGCGGCGGCGGTGACGCGGTGCGAGCGGCGGTGGTGCGGTGCGGGCGGCGGTGGTGCGGCGCGGGCGGCGGTGGTGTGGTGGGGTGTTGGGGGCGGGTTGGCGGCGTATATAAAGGACAGGGCGTGGCTGCTTGGAGTAGGGGGCAAGGCGCGGCGGAGGCGGAGTCCAACTCGGACTCCGGTCCGAGTGGCGGCGGCGTTGGCCTGGTGCGGCTGGGCCTTAGGCCCAGTCGGCGCGGGATCTCTTTTTTTTAAAACTTCGCCGACCGAAATAAAATCCTAGAAAAAAATAAATAAAAACCTAAAAAATTCCAAAACAAATTTTGACCATCTAAATACAATATTTAGGACGAGTTGAACATTTTCTTGGCCCTAAAATAAAATTTTGAAAACGTGCAATTTTTCTAATGCAAATAAAATCTGAATAAAACCAAATAAAATCCAATAAATGATTTTAATATTTTCCTCCAATATTTCAATTATTTTGGAGAAGTCATGCTATCTCCACTCATTTGTTTTAATATGAAATATTTTTCGGAGAGAAAAATTATTAAAATCAAAATCCTCGTTTCATTATTTGATAAAAATCAAATATGAAAACAGTAAAATCCCCAACTCTCTTAGTGGGTCCTTCAGTTGCTTAGGATTTCGAGGATTGCGGAACGGGAATGCAATAAATCATGATATGCATGGATGATCTATGTATAACATTCCAAATTGAAAATTTGGGATGTTACAAACCTACCCCCCTTAAGATGAATCTCGCCCTCGAGATTAGGGTTGGCTAGAAAACAGATATGGGTGGTCCTTGCGGAGGTCATCCTCTCATTCCCAGGTAGCTTCATCCTCGGTATGGTGGCTCTACTGAACTTTGCAAAACTTGATAACCTTACTACGGGAGACTCTGCTGGCAAACTCAAGAATCTTAACTGGCTTCTCCTTGTAAGTCAAATCACTGTCCAACTGAATCGCCTCCAAGGGTACTGTATCTCTTAATGGTATATCCGCCATCTCAGCATGACACTTCTTCAGCTGTGAAACGTGGAACACATCGTGGACTCCTGATAATCCCTTAGGTAACTCCAACTTGTAGGCAACTTCTCCCATCCGTTCCAAAATGCGATACGGTCCTACAAATCTCGGGGCTAACTTTCCTTTAACTCCAAAACGTTTCACTCCTCGCAAGGGCGATACTCGTAGATATGCTCTATCTCCAATTTCGTAGGTAACCTCCTTGCGTTTTGAGTTTGCATAACTCTTCTACCTGGACTGAGCAATCTTCAGTCAGTCTTGGATCAATTTTACCTTCTCCTCATATTCTTTAATCAAGTCTGGTCCAAACAACTGTCGGTCTCCTACCTCATCCCACATCAATGGTGTTCTGCACCTGCGTCCATACAGGGCCTCAAACGGTGCCATCTTCAAACTGGCTTGGTAGCTATTGTTGTATGAGAACTCTGCATACGGCAAATTGTCATCCCAACTAGATCCATAATCTAGCACACAGGCTCTCAACATGTCCTCCAAAATTTGATTGACTCTCTCAGTCTGTCCATCTGTCTGCGGGTGAAACGATGTACTGAACTCCAATCTCGTTCCCATAGTCTGGTGTAACTGATGCCAAAACTTTGAAGTAAACTGTGTTCCTCGATCCGATACGATGGTCCTCGGAACTCCATGCAGACATACGATCCTGGACATATAGATCTTGGCCAACTTTGCACTTGTATAGGTGGTTTTCACTGGGATGAAGTGAGCTACTTTGGTCAAACGATCAACTACTACCCATATGGAATCATATCCTGCTTTAGTCCTGGGTAATCCAGTGATAAAGTCCATGCCAAGTTTATCCCACTTCCATTCGGGTATCGGCATAGGCTTTAACAGTCCTGCTGGCTTCTGATGTTCTGCCTTAACTCTCTGACATACATCACACACGGCTACATACTCGGCAATATCCTTCTTCATACCAGTCCACCAGAAATGTTCCTTCAAATCCAAATAAATCTTGGTGTTTCCTGGGTGTACCAAGGATGGTGAGTCATGGGCCTCCTAAAGTATTAACTTCCTGATCTCCTGGTTGTTGGGCACATAAACTCGGTCCTCAAACCATAGGGTATCGTGCTCATCTTCACGAAAACCTTTGGCCTTTCCTTTGCCCATATTCTCCTTTATCTCGACAATCTCTTTATCGTCTTTCTGGGCTTCCTGAATCTTATCCAGCAATGTCGACTGAACCTCCATTGTGGCAATGAACCTTCTAGGTACAAACTCTAACCGAAGTTCCATGATGTCCTTTGCTAATTCCTTCGGCAGTCCTTTACTTTCAAGGATATTAGCATAACTCTTCCGACTCAATGCGTCTGCTACGACATTGGTCTTTCCTGGATGATAGTGTAGCTTCATGTCATAATCCTTTATAAGCTCCAACCATCTCCTCTGCCTAAGGTTCAGCTCCTTCTGGGTGAAGATGTACTTCAAACTCTTGTGATTCGTGTACACATCACAACGTTTCCAATAAGGTAATGTCTCCAAGTCTTCAACGCATGCACTACGGCTGCTAGCTCCAAATCATGCGTGGCATAATTCAACTCATGAGGTTTTAGTTGTCGTGAGGCATACAAAACAACTCTTTCGTCCTGCATAAGCACACATCCAAGTCCTAAGCGAGAGGCGTCGCAATACACATGGAACTCCTTATGTATATCTGGCAGTACTAGCACTGGGGCTGTAGTCAAACGTTTCTTCAACTCCTGGAAACTTGCTTCAAAATCTTCTGTCCATTTAAACTTGGTATCCTTCTTTAATAGTTCAGTCGTTGGTTTTGCAATCTTGGAAAAATTCTCAATGAATCTCTGGTAGTATCCTGCGAGTCCAAGAAAACTGCGGATTTCACTAACTGAAGTGGGTGCCAACCATTCAGTGACTGACTGAATTTTGTTGGTGTCTACTACTATACCTTCTCCCGATATAACATGTCCAAGGAACCCAACTTCCTTCAACCAAAATTCGCATTTGCTAAACTTAGCATACAACTGGTGTTCCCTGAGCTTCTCAGAACTAAACGCAAATGCTCTTTGTGCTCCTCCTCGTTCTTTGAGTATACCATGATATCATCAATAAACACCACAACAAACTTGTCCAAATACTCCATGAACACCTTGTTCATCATGCTCATGAAATAGGCAGGGGCGTTAGTCAGTCCAAACGACATGACCGTGTACTCATATAATCCATATCGCGTTGTGAACGCCATCTTTGGTATGTCCTTCTCTCGTATCTTCAACTGATGATACCCTGATCGTAAATCAATCTTTGAGAACACTTTAGCTCCTTGCAACTGATCAAACAGATCGTTGATCATCGGTAGTGGGTACTTGTTCTTTTTCGTCACTTCATTCAAGGCTCGATAATCAACAACCATCCTTAGGGAATTATCCTTCTTCTCAACCAAAAGTACTGGGGCTCCCCAAGGTGATGAACTTCTTCGGATGTATCCTTTCTCCAAAAACTCCTTGATATGTTTCTTAATTTCTTCTAGATCATTTGCGGGCATCCGATAGGGTCTCTTGGATATTGGTCTTGTACCTGGCAACAGCTCTATCAAAAACTCAATGTCCATGTCCAGTGGCATGCCTGGTAACTCCTCTAGGAAAACATCCGGGTAATCCTTTACTACCGGCACTTCCTCCTGAACAACTCCCGTAAGGGCATTCACTTGGCTCCTTTTTGGCACATGCCTAGACACATACTTAATCCTTTTTCCCTCCGGGGTGGTGAGATAAATCAAGTTACTCGCACAGTCAATGCTTCCTCCATACTTTGACATCCAGTCCATACCCAATATCACATCCAATCCTTGCGACTCCAAGATAATTAGGTCGGACGGAAACACATGTGTGCCAATGGTTAAGGGTATCTGATCACACCATCGGCTAGCCATATTTTTTGCTCCGGGTGAACTCTCTAAAAGAGGGGTCCTAAGGGTCTGGGTTGGTAGTTTAAACTTATCCACAAATCCCCTTGATATGTATGAATGCGATGCACTAGTATCGAAAAGAACAAGAGCGGTAAATGACTCAACCAAAAACTTACCTATTACCGCGTCTGACTGCTCTTCAACCTCCTCCACGTTAACGTGGTTAACTTGTCCTTTGTTGAATGGATTGGGCTTCTTCCAAGCGCTTCCATTTCCGTTTCCATTCCTGCCTTCGGGGCAATCATTGGCATAGTGCCCTGTCTTCCCGCACTTAGAATAGGTAACCTGACTTAAGTCTCTTTTGGCGGGAGTGGACGGGTTGGAGTGGTTCTGATTGTTGTTAGCTCCGTTCCCATTCCCATTCTTAGCACCAGTGTGGTTATGTGATCCTCCTCCAGTGTGGTTGTGACCTCCATGGTTGTGAACAAGTCCTCCCGAGTTCGGGGTTAGGCGAGGTTTCTGCTGAGCTGCTGAGTTATACTTCCCTTGTCCATACTTTCTCTTGCGGCTCTCAATCTGCTGCTGTTTCCCTTCAATCATAAGAGCCTTATCTACCAACTCCTGGTAGTTATTGAAGGTTGCTACCATCAACTGCATGCTCATCTCATCATTCAGCCCTTCCATAAACTTCTCCTGCTTCGCGGCATCTGTGGCCACATCATCAGGGGCATAGCGTGATAACTTGCTAAACTCATCCACGTACTAAGCCACAGTACGGTTCCCCTGGCGTAGGTTGTGGAACTCCCGCTTCTTCATCTGCATAGCTCCAGTTGAGACATGGGCGGTGCGGAAAGCTTGCTGAAACTGGTCCCAAGTGGCATTGGCTATAAGAAAAGTGGCTATGTAATTCTCCCACCATGAGGCTGCTGGTCCATCCAATTGACGTGCGGCAAAGCGCACCCTCTCAGCGTCTGTGCAACTGGCGGTGGTTAACTCCCTTCCAATACGGCGTAGCCAATCATCAGCAACTATAGGCTCGGTGCTACTGGAAAACACCGGCGGCTGTAACCTTAGAAAATGGGCTAGGTTGTCCACTGGCGGTGGGTTGTTGTTGTTGTTGTTGCCCTAGTTCTGAACTAGCAATTGCATCAAGGCATTCTGCTGCTGGATCAACTGGGTGAGCTCCGGCGGAAAAGGAAAACCGGGGTCACGTCTCGAAGGCATCTGAGGGGTTTAGATGGGAGAGATTTAGAATAGAAGAGGTCTAATGAGAAAACACTACCCATATGCACATGAGACAAACACAATCATTTCACTCAATCAATCAAGCAAGGGCATACAAACGTTCTAGAACTATCGCACAAGTGCTCACTACTACTATATACATGGGGAAATACTACTAATGGTTGGTGGTCATCTAGAAATTTTGATCGGTGGAAGACTCCATGATGTCTGCTCCAGCTTCGTCTTCAAAATCGTTATTACTAGGATCGGAATCGGTGTCGTCGATGATGATTTAGTCCTCGGGGCGTATTTCCTTGGGTTCTTCTTCTTCTTCTATTGGTGCTGGTCCTCCCATGAATACTCCGATCTTCATGACTAAGTCGTCAGTCTTCTCCAGTAGGGTCTTGATTTCCTCCTCATATCCATCACGGGTAAACTTGAGTTCTTCCTCCAGCTCGATGATCCTAGTCTTCGCCTTCTTCAAGTCCATCATGTCCGCACACATCTGGTTCTCCTGACGTCGAATGTGCTGGTTTAACTCCTGGATGAAAGCTGCAATGGATCTATCCTTCTTAGTACTGATGACTTCCCATTGCTCGTTTCGGCGCCCACATATTTGGTAAATAGTGTCCTTAAGCTCCCTGTTGTAAACTTCTCCAATGCGTCCCATGGTGATGTGAGCTGCCATACTCTTTCCTAAACTCCAAGTTGGTGCGTCGAAGGAAAAATCTATGGGTTTAGAGGTTGGCGAGAACGTCCTTCTTGGAACTTGTACTTGAATCATCCAGCGCTCCTCTTCAGGTAAAGTGGTGTTGTACGTCCCGGTGAAGCTTGGTATTCCAATGTTCAAGTACCTAGTGAGTTCCTTCAAGTGGCGTCCAAAAGGTGTGTCTTCATCCGGTTGTGCAAACTTGTTCTTCATCACCGTCATCCTAAAGAGTAGAAAATGGAGAGGAGTCAGAAATGAGAAGAGAAGTGTGACCCAGGGTTTATCTTAGTGGTCGTGTCCTACACTCAGCGTGTGCTCTGATACCATCTTGTAGCGACCCGACCTCAGATGGTCAAGTCTCTATGCTTCAGTGTCATCCCTGGATCGGTAATGCTGACACAGACAGTACTCGAAGGATTTATAACAGAGTAGCAATCACACACTTATTACATTGAATGTCTCCAAACAGAACTTATTACAAGAATATGGCTTAAGGCCATCTAATGCAATAAGAGCGGAAGGCTTGGAAGATAAGATGAGTCCATCAACTCCAACGGCATAGCTGAGCTGCACGGCAACGACCTAACGTGTAACATCCCAAATTTTCAATTTGGAATGTTATACACTAGATCATCATGCATATCATATTTTATTTTGCTTTTTGGTTGATCCTAGAAATTATACGCAACTCAATGACCCACGGAGAGAGTTGGGGATTTCGTTATTTTCATATTTGAGTTTTCTCAAATTTTGAGAATAGGATCATTTGATTTTAATTATTTTATCGTCAATTATTTCTACTACAAAAATATGAGAGAGGGAATAAAATGACTTTCCCAAAATAAAGAAATATTGAGGATTTAATACTAAAATCAAATAAGATTTTATTTCGGAGTTTTTCGGTGTTTTATTTGAATTTAGGAAAAAAGTGCGTTTTTCAAAATTGCATTTAGGGCCCAAATAAATGTTCACCTTGTGCGGCTTGATTTTAGAAGCCCGGGAAAATTTATTTCAGAATTTTTGGAGTCCGTTTAGTATTTCTTTTTATTTTTCTTCCGAGCGGAATAATATAAAAAAACGAACCGACTTAACGGGCCGTGTCCGACCTGGACACCGACCCGGGAGGCCTTTATAAGCCAAGGCCCGACCCCGGGGGAAACCCTAAAGCGCCCTAAGCCGCCGCCGCCCTAAGAAGCCGCCGCCGCCGACGTCTGCCGCCGGATCTCGCCGCCGAGGTTCGTCACGCCTCGTTTTTCGTGCCAAAAAAAAATTTCGGCGTTCGGCGTTTTTCTTTTTCTCGGATTAAATCTGCGATTTTTCTGATCGCGATTCCTGATCCGATTTTCGTTTTAGTATAACTTTTCGCTCGTTTATCGGAATCAGGTGATTCAAGCGCCTAGGGATTCATCTCGAAACCCTCTACCTATTTAACCAACTTAAACAAGTTTTGCTACTGTAAAATTTGCCCTAGATCCAGATTACTAGAACGAAGTTATTTTCTTTTGCCGTTTGACTTACGTTGCTTCGTTCAATTTGATTCTTTTTGCCAACCGGAGTTCTTAAGTTGAACCTTCTGGTTAGATCTTTCATTTGAGTTTTACCTGTGCATTAGATGAGTACTTATTGTATGCTTGTTTGTTTGTCTGCAATAGAATACCCGGAGTGCGCCGCTTGTTACTTCGAATCGTTAGGTTTCGCGGATCATCAGCAAGGCAAGTAACACTTTGATCATACCTTTTCTACTACCCAGTTTTATTGCATTAGATCAAGCCTCACACACTGCATGATTAGGACCTAATTAAATTGTGGGATGGGAAGTAGATGAGGTAGTACCTATTACCTATTATTATCAAACCTTTGGGAGTTACTTCTATGTTTGCTTATTATGCCATGCTATGCTAGTAGACGTGGATTGGGTGAGTGATATCCATGACAGATGTGAGTTTTGTTAATTAATGGTTTATCTAAGGTGGCAATTTAAACGCACATCTGGGTGGATTGAGGCACCTGGGTATTCCAGGACTTGCCTGTTTTCTTTTGGACCGCCACCCAGGCTCAAAGGGATCATGAGACTATTCATACTAGAAACTTCCGTGTGCAGCCACAAGCTATTATGGGCTCTAGCATAGTTGACTAAGTTGTGCGAACTCTTACAGTGGTAGACTAGCAGATGTAGGGGATGTAGGTGGTACGGTCTACCCGATCGTAAGGTGCTAGCGCTTCTGAAAGACTATGTCTCGGTCATCCGTCTTCTCAAACACCATGTAGTGCGAGAAACCAAACGGAGGCGATCGAGTCTTGTGGGGAAAAGTGCGCAAACCTATGTAGAGTGTAATAAACTAATCATGGTTAGCCGTGTCCCCGGTTATGGACATCTTGAGTATCTAGTACTTGGATTATCATGTGAATCTCAACATGTTACTCTAAAATTAATTTTGTTGGGTTATGTTTAATGATGATGCTTAATTGGGATTGAGAATGCTGTCAACCATTCTCAATGTTTAACAACCACCATGATAGTTAAATAAATTTATTCCTTTGAAGTAGGGAAAAATTGGCTTTATGCAAAACTGTAACCATAGAGCTTTCCACCAGCCAAATATGCATATAGTATAGCTGTTACATTCCATTACTCTCTATGTGTTACCTTGCCAGCATATTCCATGTGCTGACCCGTTTTCGGGCTGCAACGTTAATGTTGCAGACTTTTCAGACAATGATTAAGGAGTTTTAGGTCGTGGTTCTATACTCAGTGATGCCGTTGGAGTTGATGGACTCACTTATCTTCCAAGCCTTCCGCTGTTATCGTTATTAGATGACCTTAAGCCATATTTATTGTAATAAGTTCTCTTTTGAGACACTCGATGTAATAAGTGTGTGATTGCTACTCTGTTATAAATCCTCCAAGTACTGTGTGGTGTCAGCATTACTAATCCAGGAATGACACCGGAGCACAGAGATCAGACTGTTTGAGGTCTGGTCGCTACATAACGAACCTTACTCCTTGTCTGAAAAGTCTGCAACATAATACGTTGCAGCCCGAAAACGGGTCAGCACATGGAATATGCTGGCAATATAACACAGTAGAGAAGGAACCGAATAATGCTATCTCTATATGCATATATGGCTGGTGGAAAGCTCTATGGTTATAGTTTTCCGAAAAGCCAATTTTTCCCTTCAACAAAGGAATACATTTTAATTTTACTATCATGGTGGTTGAAACATCATTGAGAAGGTATCCCCAACTCAATCCCAATTAAAGTAATTAACAACCCACCAGTATTAGTTAAACACGATGAGATACATGTGATAACCCAAGTACTAGATACTCAAGAATTGTCCATAACCGGGGACACGGCTAACCATGATTAGATTGTACACTCTGCAGAGGTTTGCGCACTTTTCCCCACAAGACTCGATCGGCTCCGTTGGATTTCTCGCACTACATGGTGTTTGAGAAACGGATGACCGAGACACAGTCTTTTAGAAACGTTAACTCTCTACTCCGGGTAGACCATACCAAACATACAAAACCCACTACCTGCTGATCTACCTCTTCAAGAGCTTCACGTAACTTACTCAACTATGCTAGAGCCCATAATAACTTGTGGCTGCACACGGAAGTTTCTAGCATGAATCATCCCAGTTCCCTTTGAGCCTGGGTGGCGCTCCATAGGAAGATCACACGGGTACCCCGGGATTTCCAAAAAAACAAACACTGGTTCCCCAGGTGCCTCAATCCACCCAGTTATTTGATTAAGTTGCCACCTTAGGTTGAACCATTAATTAACAATCTCACATCTGGCATGAATTTCACTCAAACCCAAACCATGTCTACGAGCATAGCATAGTAATATAAGCAATACGTAGAAGTAACTCCCAAGGGTTTGAATATAACACGGCAATAGGTTCTACCTCAGCAACTACTTCCCAACCCACAAGTTAATGACATCCTAATCATGCAATGTTTTGAGGATTGGAACTAATGCATAAAAACTGGGTAATAATGGGATATGATCAAAGTGTTACTTGCCTTGCTGACTATCCGCGAATCCTAGAGGCTCGTAGTAACACGCTTCGCACTACGGGAATTCTATCGCAAGCAAACAATAGCATACATAAGTAACAAGCAATGATGCACAAGCAAAATTGAACTAAGAGAGGTTGACCAGAAAGTTCAACTTAAGAACTCCCGTACGCAAAAAGAATCAAATCAAACGAAGGAACGAAAATCAAACGGTGAAAGAAAGAAGCTTCGTTTACTAATATGAAACTAGGTCAAATTTTACAGTAAAAAAACTTGTTTGAGTTGATTAACCGGAAAGAGGGTTTCGAGACGAAACTCCAGGCGCTTGAATCGCCTGATTCCGTTAAACGAGCGAAAAGCTAAACAGAATCTAAGATCAGATCAGAAATCACGATCAGAGAAAATCGCGGAATAAATCCGATAAAAGAAAACTCACGAACAGACTAACGAACGAGCGTTCGTTAGTTGTTTCTAACTAGCGAGGAACCGTTCGTTAAAACGAACGTTCGGACGAACGTCCTCTAACTAGAAGAACCGAAAAAGAAACCGGTGAATCCAAAAAAACGGATCTAGGGTTTCTGAAAAAAAAAGAACGGTCTTTATAAAAAACCGGCGGCGGGGCACGGAGGCTACCTCCGGCAAGAGGTCCGGTAGGGCGGCGGCTTAGGGGGCGGCGGCCGCTACGGCGGCGGCGCGACAGGCGGTGGCGCGAGCTGCGGCGGTGGCGGCGGCGGCGACGGCAAGTGGCAGCGGCAGCTTGGCGTGGCGCGGGTGGCGGCCGTGGCGCGGCACAGGTGACGGTGGTGCAGCGCGGGCGGCGGTGGTGTGGTGGGGTGTTGGGGGCGGGGTGGCGGCATATATAAAGGACGGGGCGGGGCGGCTTGGCGGAGGCGGAGTCCAACTCGGACTCCGGACCGAGTGGCGGCGGCGCGCGCGCGCGCAGGAGGCGGCGGCGGCCTGGCGCGGCTGGGCCTTAGGCCCAGTCGGCGCGGGATCTCTTTTTTTTAAAGTTCGCCGACCGAAATAAAATCCTAGAAAAAAATAAATAAAAACCTAAAAATGCCAAACAAATTTTCACCATCTAAATAAAATATTTAGGACGAGTTGAACATTTTCTTGGCCCTAAAATAAAATTTTGAAAACGTGCAATTTTTCTAATGCAAATAAAATCCAAATAAAATCCAATAAATGATTTTAATATTTCCCTCCAATATTTCAATTATTTTGGAGAAGTCATATTATCTCCACTCATTTGTTTTAATATGAAATATTTTTCGGAGAGAAAAATTATTAAAATCAAAATCCTCGTTTCATTATTTGATAAAAATCAAATATGAAAACGGGAAAATCCCCAACTCTCTCCGTGGGTCCTTGAGTTTCTTAGGATTTCGAGGATTGCGGAACGGGAATGCAATAAATGATGATATGCATGGATGATCTATGTATAACATTCCAAATTGAAAATTTGGGATGTTACAGCATGTCAACTACTCCTATATGTAACATAGTACTGCTTTTTCGACTGTCCGGTCGAGAATGAACGGTGAGATCAATGTTAACAGAACTAGGTCCATAGCGCACGGATAGTACGGTGCTACAATGCTCCATGAAACATGAACCATATGAAGCACGAATAGTGTTAGGCATGGTGTATGAAGGGTGCACGGGATGGGAGAAAAAGTTACCTTCTCGACCCACTTTTGGGTGTTTGGCAGAGTGCATGAAGGGTGCATGAGTCCACACTACTAGGTTGACAAAAATACACGAAGAGGAAACAACTATATTGAGATGAGAATGCAATAAAACACACCCACACGCTTTGTGCTACAGTGACTGATCTGCACCGTCTGAGTTTGATCCAACGGTCATGTTGCGCCGAGACATGGACATGCCCATGCAGAGGGCGCCTAAACACCACCGAAGTCCCTCTTCTTCTCGAGGCACGCGACGTTGGTGATGCAGGGTGCAACCGCCCGCAGAGCCCGGTCCCTATCGATGGGAGCCAGCTCGTCAAAGACGGCGTCCAATGGCACGAATGGATTCCGGTGACGGAGCCCTGAAAGGATTCGCCCGATAACGGCGACGGCAGCCCGCAACCCCTCCTTGTCCAGCTCAGCCCCCACCATCGTGCGGAGACGGCTTAGCTCCTCGGAGATATAGGTTAGGAAGAAGACCAGGTCAGGAAGCCGTGGCTCGTTGAAGTCAACCAGGTGGTCGAACGGGTTCAGCCCGACGGCCGGCATCGTCGCGCTGGCACGACGGTAGGTATCGCGCAGCCGCAACACGTGTGTGGCAACTTGGTTCACCAAGTGGCTGAGGCGATCCTGGACCTCGTCACGATCGGCCCGCTTGCGCTCCAGCCGGCTCCCTTGACGGCCTATCGTATCTCCTGCTTTCTGCAGCAACGTCGCCGACGCCTGCCGCTTTTGAAGCTCCATGAACTCCCGCACATAACGGAGGAGCATGGCACTCCTCTCCTCCTTGAGCTCACGGAGCTCCACGTCCTTGGCCCTGAGCTCCGCATCCTTGGCATGGAGCTCCTGTGTCAGGCACCTCACCTCAGACTCCGTGATCTCCTGCGCCACCATGGCACCAGGTAGAAGCAATGGGGAGAGGAAGCAAAGGGGGAAAAACGGCTGAAAGGCAATGCAATCTATGGGAAGGCGAAGGGAGCGGGGAATCTTTTGGTTTTTACCACGGTAAAACACCAGTCGACCACTTCTCACATCATGGAGCAGTGGGTTTTTACAGGCGGAGTCATCATGACTAATTGCTGACGCGCCTGCTCACGTCAATGGAAAAATTAAAAAACCTGTCGCGCCTGCTCCCGTCAATCAAAAAATTAAAAATCCTGCCGCACCCAAACACCAGAGCAACGCCACGGTGGTTATTTAAATTTACCTGCTAGCAAGTAGATAAAAAAGGGGTGAAAAAACAAATGTGGCGGCGGCCTAGCTAATCGGTCGAACTAGCCCAACTAGCTAGCCACCACGCTTCACTGATGTACTCGGCGGGAAAGGTGGTCTTTCATGATTTGACGACTCATTTACTTGCTTCAGCGCTACGACCGAGGAGGACCCAGAAATCGCGCGGCAGGGCGTCCCATGTCAGGAAGAATATATGCGTGCACCACCCGGGAGGACCCCGAAACCGCGCGGTAGGGTGTGCCACGTCTCGACACGGAGGAAAAATGTGCGTGTAAAAATATACTGTATCAGACGTAGTACCTATGGTTCGACCTCGGGACCCAGCCAATCGGTAGAAAACACCCCACTAGCCACACAGCTTCATCATGCAAACATGGCACGGAGGATAGATGTGGTTAGCTCCGTCTCGACCAGCCACAACGTCTCTTGTTCTAGGCGATTCTTCTATTTTCCAAGCTTTTTTTAGTTGTAATAACACCACGGCAAGCTAGCGCTGCTCTTCGTGTGTGGACATGCAAAGTTTAGACGATGGAGAGAAGAAAGATTGAGATCGCAGACCTGGGACCCACTAGTAAGTGAGACAACGGTCATGCATGTGTTGATGAGGCACTCTCTCTACTCTACTCAATGCAAGTACTGTATAAAATCAATTTATGGGACAAAGCCAACAACCGTTCGTTTTTTCTGGCTACCGACTTACGCTTTGTAGTCCAGGTTGCCAGTTTGAATCTCGTCTTTCAGATTTGTTAGTTTTAGGTCCAAATTTGATTAATGACAAGTGGGACCCCCGTGTGTTGTTCCGATATTTCAGTGTAGGATGGTTTTTTTGAAAAAACACTTTGCGCTGTTAGACAAGTAACGACATGAGTTACACGTATTTTGCAAGTTTACGAACAAAAATGACAGCGGCATAGAATATCACATCCACCCCGCAGCTTAGATACTATGGTGATACGAGTTTTTACACCATTGGAAGTGAGATCCAATGGCTTGGGAGTAGTCTTTGTAATTATGTGCAATTTCCAAACTCTCCAAAGGTTTTTTTTGCAAATAAAACATTCAGGCCTCGTGTGTGCCGCTGCATCTTCAATCCAATGGCTCCCCGATGCTCATATCAGGTGCTCCCCGTAGCTTAATTACCCGCTAAAGTGATATGAGCATCTAGGTCATATGATTAGTGATCAGATGGCACATGCGTAGTACTTGTACTTTGTGCGCATTTCCCAAACTCTATCAGCCGTATATTGCAAAAACATTCAAACCTCCTACTGTGGGTCATTAGATCACAGTGAACTCGTATCACCATAGAATCTACGGTGCGGGAGCACCTCATACTTTCCCGTGCGAGAAAACATAAGGTGCTATCGCAGCTTGGATGCTACGGTGATACGAGCTTGGAGGTCGTTTGATCTGAGATCCAATGGAATCTCAGCAGTCTTTGTGCTTGTAAGCAGTGGCCGAACTCTTTCGGGCCTTTTCTACAAAAAACCATTCGAACCACCGAGGAGGTGTTGGGTCACAAATCCAACGCCTCCGAAGAGCTTGTATCACCAAAGCATCTAGGGTGTGGTAGCACATGATATTCTTACATACAGGAGTATTTCGATCGATCGGTCATATAGGCCTGAGTCAGACATCAAATAGCTTCGATTTGCATTATCCGTAGGACACCTTATATGTATCAAAATCGATATCAAAATGTCCTCCTTCATCTTAGATGCTACGGTGATACGAGCTTCGAGGTCGTTGGATATGGGATCAAAGGGCATCTAAGTAGTTTTTGTACAAATTGGGTGCAATTCTCAAACTCATCAAGGTTTCCTACAATAATATTAAGACACATCATGTGACCTGCTATATCTTAGATCTACAAGCTCCACGCAACTCGTATCGGCATATAGCATCTAAGGCATGGGGGCACATGATATTCTCCCAGGGAGTAGGGGTGGGGGTGCACAACCAATTGGCGGTTGGGAGGATGGGAAAAAATATAATCTAAACAACCCTAAATAGAGCTCCACAATTTTATCTAAGGTCGAGGGGTTGACCCCCGACAATCATAGCTCCGCATAAACACAACATTTGCATGTACTGTAGTACTAGACTTAATATTCATGTTTCAGTTTCATGTTCATTTTAAATATTGAACTGAGGACCATGGATGTCTTACATTTTACTCGCTTCGTTCCTAAATATTAGTCTTTTTAGAGGCTTCAAATAGACTGGCACATACGGACGTATATAGACATATTTTAGAGTCCGGATTCACTCATTTTGCTCCGTACGTAGTCACTTGTTGAACTCTCTAAAAGACTAATACTTAGGAATAAAAGGAGTATTTTTGAATTCGTGTCATACATGCATGGTTTGGAAAAATAGATGCACTATACTTATTGGATTGTTGTTGTGTTCGTGCGTGTGTGTCTTTGTGTGTGTGTGTGTGTGGTCATATGCTTGATACATACAAAGTTTTCTCACCTCCATATTGTTCATCTTTTAAATTTGTATTTGCATTGGAAAACTTACTAGGGATACCATGAAATGTGAAATCCACATTGAGATCACTATATCACAAACTCACTCTAATTCAACAACTCGTCATAAATCAATTACCACGTTGAGATTAGTATTTGCAAGGAAAATACGGGTATTGTAATACACATAGATTTGTTCAGCAATTTAAAAGGTTCCTTTCGTATTCTCGAATGGTAGGACCCAATGACGTACCAGCCAGACATTGGCTCGTGTTGATCCTAAAAAAACCGGGCTCGTGTCCTTCGGTGGCGTGCGTGGTACGCACATTAGGCAACCCGAACCAGTTGAGCCTCATCGTTTCAAGTCGAAATATCTGGCGGCCATAATTCCAGCCCTAGGAAATTCCCCTCATGTCCCCGGTCCATATTGACTACCGATGAACAACGGAGGGATGCTTTAGTAACTAGACAATGTTACCTACCATGCCGAGCACGGTTCAATTCCCTCGGTCGCCGCTCGTCAACGTCACCCGTCAACTGCATTACCTAGTACTACTACTACTACACCAGGATGAGCATAGAATTGAGCCCGTTTTTCGTGCCTAGTACTTGAGTTAATATATCAGGCAATGCACTGGTACGGAGGGATTATCCTTTTACTCTGCATATATAACTTGTCTGAAGTCTAACTAAGCAAAATGTTTGACCAAATCCTTTCATAAGAAATACAACAGGACAGATGTACGACTTGAAAATTTATTGCGTGATGCAGGTTATGATATTGTTTTGAATCCTGGATCTTAAATTTCAGAAAATCCAAAAGTGAGCACAAATTCTTGAAACTAAGCATGGTCACGTGATATGGCACAAATATTACTTCATAAGTTTTTTCTTCAATTTGAGACAAGATGCTTATGACAAGTTGCATAAATGAAGAGCCAAGGTATTTTGGAATAAAGACTTGTCACGTTAAGGCAAACGCTTTCACTACTGAAACCGTGGGCGTTTACGTGCTGCCACGAGTCCCCGCTTCTCATCGGCAGGAGCCGTCCAAGCAAGCGTGTGAGTCGACAGGAGGCGTGCGAGCAGACCGCTGCGCCGGCTGTCAGGGAGGCGTGCGAGCAGACCGCTGTGCAGGCTCACCGGGAGGCGAGACCTTTGACCAGGCTCCGCCGCCCACCGTCGTCCCAACTGCTCCCACTTTTAATGTCACCGGCGCCGCAGTTTAAAATCAACCCCGCACTACCCGATATCACTACAATCCTCTCTCTTCCTCTCCGATTCTCCTATCGTCTACCTCCAACTAGCCTGACCTAAACGTACGCCATGCCGCATCACGATGGTCTACCCTTAGTGTTCTAGTTTCCTGAGGAAGACACCCAGCCGGAGTCTCAAGAACATAAGGCGCTTTGGGACGAGCTTGAACTGGCCTTGCGGGAAGACCTCGCGCCTGTCCCCACTCCCGTTCCGGCTCCCGCCGCCCCGACTGCGCCAGTGCCCATCCCCGTGGCATTGATGGGCTGGGAGCCGCACATTGTCGCTGAGCTTGATCCCACGGTGTTCCACGAGGTCCCCGCCGACTTTCACGCGCCCATGCACCTGCCAGCGCATGCGCACGCCCGTGCCGGTGCCCGTGCACCTGCCAGCGGATGCTCCTGCGCGTGCACTGACGTGCGCGCCCATGCCGGTGCCCGTGCACATGAATGTCTCTGCCGCGCCGTTAACAGCGCCTATCCCCGCGCGGGTGCCAGTGCCCCCCTCAGCGGCATGGATGGCTATTGTCGACCGCTTCCTTGCACCAACTCCAGTCACCTCCTCCCGCCAGTTGACTTGCTCTGAAGTCCAGAACATTTTGGCCTTCCTTGAAGCTAGGCCAACGTCCAGGAGTACGCCAACAACGGCGCAAGACGCCGCCGTCACCGTCGGTCAGTGGCCCGATGACAAACAGAGCACGGCAGAGGAGCCGCTTCCCACCGTGAGACGCCCCCGCCACCGCCGCGTAATCTAAATTTGCCATGAAAAACGTTTGGATTGCCATGTTTAAAATCCGAACGTTTATCATTTCCGTTTATTTTATATCGATCGTCGTATAATTTAAAGTTGGAGTCAGACTGAACGAAATGTATGGTTTGATCGATTGAATGTTCTGCTAGAGTCGTATCAAATTAAATATAAAACGTCATCAAGCCACATGTATTCCTTGTCATCCAATGACCTAGACTGCTTCAATGTCAAGCGCTCAACACGTTTAGCGTGCAGTTAATTTCATGCCAAAAATAGTGCTAATCACATGACAACACGCAAATAATATCCTTGTAGTTAATATCCGCATGCACTTAATATACTTCCAAATTAACGTGCATTGCACGTACACACTGACTAGTGCTGCTAGTACGTGAAACTGGTGCCGTGACTTGTGAACGCGTCTAGATATGGTCAATGGCAACATCGCCCGCGAGTTCTTCCTATTTGCCTGTGCGTCTAAACGCAGAAGGGGAGGAGAGAGAGCACACATGGAACACACCAGTAAGTGAAGGTGAATAGTACTAAAAATAATATTACATGTTATCCATTAATTAGGCTGTGGTAATATAAAAACATTATGTGAACAAAGGGGGTACAACAAACATTGCTATTCTACGTATGTTGCCTATTGACGTGCGGCTTGAAGGCCCGATCGCATGTTCGATCCTCGTCCTTTATTTTTTAATTTGTATATGGGTCCAAATTTGTTTTCATGACATGTGGGCCCCTCGGTGTGTAGTTTGTAGCACTTTAATTTGTGGGTCGAAATTTGTTCCATTCCAAGTGGACTATCGGTGTGTAGTTTTGTAGCTTATTTCTAATAATTAAAGAGAACAACACAGTTTTTGCAAATACCATGGTGTGACGTTGAAGGTGAGAAAGGACGTGCGAGAGACCGATGACCGAGCCAGAGGGAAATCAACTAGGGGAGTTGCGTGGGTTGCAATGGTGTTTGGAGTAGTTGTGGGCCGAATGCTATGAAAATATAATCTAAACCGACCAGAATAAATGCCTACATAAATTAATCCAAGGTTGGAGTGCCCCTCGCAATGTAAATAGCTCCGGCTTTGCGAGGGATGGAGAGGTAGTAGCTTCAACACGTGGAAGATACTGTGTGAGAAAGCGAGGTCAATCGAGAGACATATAGATAGAGAGACAAAGTGAGTGTGGTTTGACATTCATTGAACAAATATATATGCTCTGGAGAGATATTGTCCGATTAAGCTTTTTGGCAAGGGTGAGGGCTGTAAGATAGATCTTGAGAGATGATCCAGTCACAGACGTGTAGATATATTTTGTGCGTGGGAGGAAGCAAGGTCAACCGATCACATAGGGTCGCCGTGCGATCGAAAGAGTGAGACGGGTTGGAGAGAGTGACCTAGATAGACGATGTGCGTGAGAGAGTATACAATGTGAATAGGTCGAATTGGGCTCAAACATGGTGATATATCGTTTTTGTCCGAGAAAGAGCAAGGTCAATTGAGACATACGGAGAAAGAGAGAGAGAGAGAGAGATTGAGTGAGCATGGCCCACCATGAGGTGGAAAGAGTGGCGGCGGCTTAAATGGACTAACCTAGATAGACAATCTGCGTGAGAGAGTATAGAGTGTGTCGATAGAGGCCCGAACAGGGAGATATATCATTTGTGTGTGAAAGAAAACGAGGTTAAATGAGACTCAGATAAAGAGAGCGAGATTGAGCGAGTGTGGCCCGCCGTGCGGAAGAAAGAGTGAGACAGTCTCAAGGGAGTGACCTAGATATACAACATGTGTGCGTGCGCACGAGAGGTTGGGGGGCTAGATAGGCAATGCATGTATTTAGCGCGAGAGGGTGATAGGGAGAGGGGGGAGAGAGGGAGCTCGGCATGGGGTGCAATGGTGGGTGTGTGAGGTAAATACATTTGCTAACAGAGTGGAAAAGGGGGTTGTGTAGTTGAGAGACTTAGAGATCGAAACATGGAGAGAAAGAATGAAACTGTGTTGGAAACCGATAGATTCCTAAGGTGGTTAGGAGAGGAAGATTGACCGGTACACGACGTATGTAGCATTTGTGCGGGGGGGGGGGGGCTAAAAACAACATTTGAATGTACATAGTACGAGACTTAATATCGATGTTTCAATTCGGTGTACATTGTAAGATTTGAACCGAGGACCAGGCATACGGGTAATTATTTCGAATTCGTGCCATACTAAGTTTCGAAAAGTTGACATTGACTCAGTTTGTTGTGCTATTTTGTAGGTCATATGTTTGAATCCATCCAAAAGTTTTCTCACTACCATGGTGTTCATCATATACATATGAATTTGTGTTAAAAAAGTAGCGTGGATACAGTGAAATGCGAAATCCACGTTAGAATTGGAGATCGCTACGTGACACACAATCTAATTCAAATAACTAACTACGTGACACACACTCTAATTCAAATAACTAATTATGTGACACACACTCGAATCCACGTTAGCGTGGGTACCGTTTCGATTTTTTTCAAATAACTCCTCATTAATTAATTTATAGTACTCCCTATGTTCACTTTTATAAGACCTTGAAGACTTTCAGACAATGTGCAAAATAGTTCATTTTAAGTTGTCTGAAATGACTTACAAAAGTGAACGGATGGAGTATCTTGTTTCGAATGACTAATTATTGCAAGGAAAACACGGGCATGGTAATACATACAGATTCGTTTGCAAATGAAAGAAGATTCGTTTGCATTCTCAAATGTAGGTGCACCAGGGAGACCAGGGTCGTGTCGGGGTGGACGCTGCTTCGGTGCCTTAAAGGCAACTGCCTTTGGGTCACTAACATGTGGGCCAGCCAGCTGTTGGGCCCACATTTCATGGACACAAAGGCAGGTGCCTTAAGGCACCGAAGCATAGTCCTGTCGGGGTGGTCGCGTGTGTCGGACGGACGCATAGCACCCAGCCACCCACCCCCCCTCCACCCCAAAAAAGGACGACGACAATATAAGTTCGTGCTTCCACGTTTCGGATTGAAATATCTGGTGGCCCCAATTCCAGCCCTGGAAAATCTCTCTTCTCCACCGTCCCCTTCCGCACCCAGATTGCTCAAATCCCTAATTCGCCGCCAACCCTCGAATCGCCCCTCGTCTCGTCTCTTTCCCCACCGTTCCCCACCTCTGTGCCGGACAACGACGTTGAAGATGACGGTCGCGCTTCACCACCGCACCGAAGCTACCTCATCTACGCCCTCGTCCACCGCACCGGGTGGTCCACCGACAACGTCGGCCGCCACAACCGACGTGCCTCACAGACACCGAGTTCCACCGCGTCAGGTGCGCTTCACCGACGCCGTCTCCCAACTCACCGGGGCTACTTCACCGAGCACATCGTCGCACCTCCGCCCCCCGAGGCCGTTGGGGCTTCACCAACGGTCTCGTACACCACATCGTAGCGCTCCGCTGCCACTCAAGATCTGCATCCGTGCGCGACCAGCCTACGCCAGCGCATCACCCTCAACGGCTCTGAAGTGACCCGCACTCTAGCTAGGCGAGCATGCCCAAACGCCGGCCCGAACTAGGTATCCACACATCACTCCCTTGTGCACTGTTCCGATGATGTTTGGATATCCTTTCACTGCTCTCTTAGCTTACACGCCTATGCAACTCTGACTTTAACTCTTATTTCTTCTGGAGATATCATCTGAAACAAGCAAATCCATTTTTTAGCGAAGCATGACGGCGCTACGGGATCTGGTACACATCCTGCACACCCGTATAACCTTGTAAGTATCTGTCCTCCGATACAACACCAAGGTCGATTTCTCTTATTTGATCAACCATTCGCCATGTCAAAAATGCAGAGGGGGATGCAAGGAGCACAAGGCCTGCACATCCAAGAAAGTGGTAACATGGACTTGTACATGGAACATCCCAAGCGCAAGCAGAGCTGCAGTGAGCCTGTAGAACGAGCTAGCGTAAGTCCCTGCATTTCATTTAATTCGTACTGGCATTCGTGTATGATTTGTGTGAAGTGGCTGATCCACGAATTCAAGTTACCAGGGGCGAAAATTTAACTTAAAAAATACGAAGGCACTTGCACTCCGGAAATCAACATAACTTGAGAAATGTGAAGCTACATGCACTTTGGAAACCAGCTAATGATCCAAAGTAGTTCAGATTATAAACACTAAATGATGCAAGCACCAAAAAACACAAAATGCAACATGGTGTACAAGGACTACAAACATGGTCTATACCTGCTTGAATTATTCGTTCTCTGGCTGAAAATATCAAAGTGTAATTGCACGTATAACCAGTGCGCAAACTGCATATCGATATATCTATCCTGCACAAGTATGCCAATAGTTTCTAACAACAGATTAGAAAAGTATTTATGCTATGTTGTCATGATACGGGGACTTTCTGGTAGATGGCCTCGACGTTTCCTCAAGCTATGAAAATGCACTATAATTTGCTTGTCATCAATGCCTGCAAATCTGTGTCTCTCTCAACATAGTAGATCATCATTAGACACTAAATCCTTCAATGAGCTTGCAAAATGCTTGCATTAGATCCCTCATTAGACACTATATGTTCATCACCAGGAGCATGTAAAATGTTTACATCAAATCCTTCATTAGCAGTCTGTTCATTAGACACTTCAGGCTCAAGAACAACATGAGCTTGTATGTTTGCACCGGAAACTTGATTAGATACATTAGATTCAGTCAGTTCAGTATTGACTATATACTGCAAGGCAACAGCCTCACAGTCCTTTATTAAAGCCAAGAATTACAAGAAATACAAAGTTATAAAAGAAAAACAAGATTAGGGAGGAGAGGCTACTTACAAAGAGAGTTTAAGGTAGGGAAGCTATCCAAGAAGTTATACTACTTCTACATTTACACTTGATTCCATGAGCTAAAAGAGAAATATCATGAATAAAATTCCTCTTCCAGGATCTGAAGGTAGGCAACTCATTTCTAAAAATCCTCCCATTCCTTTGTGTCCAAATATTCCAAGTAGCCGTGAAGACTACCTCAGAAAAAATGGGTAGCCAAAGTCCTTCCTAGCCGCGCAAGCCATTTCAAAAGTAGTCTGGTTAGGGTGAACACTCCATGAGATGCCCAAGTAATTCCAGACACGTTGGCTGAAGTTGCAAACAAAGAAAAGATGAGCTCTATCTTCATGCAAAGCTGAGAGACACATAACACACGTGTCATCCTGAATAATCCAATGCCTTCGCTGCATCATGTCCCTAGTGTTTAAACGATCCATCAAGAGGAGCCAGCCGAACACCTTGAGCTTGAGTGTGCAAGAACATTTCCAGATCCACCCGAATATGGGGTCAACCACGACGTCAGAAAAACAAGACAATAATAAATCCTTGACTGATAATCACCAGATTTTGAAGCCATTTCCAGACGTCATTTTCCCACTTATGCAAATTGATCAAAGGCATTAAAGCCTGAAGCTGATTGAATTCCTCGAAGGCTTCAACTGATAAAGGCAGGTGAAAATTGTCGGTCGGGTCAGACAGCTCCATCACATCCTTGATGGTAAGCGTGTCATCAATCACAAAAGAGTGAAGCCTCGGGAATCGTTGTTGCATGATAACCACAGTGTTATTAAGTTGCCAACGGTCCAACTAGAATACCACCATATCTCCGACCGCACGTGAGGGACAGCCAACTTACAAAATTTGTCATACAGCTTCAACACGTCATGCCACCAGAAAGAACCACAACTTTGAGTGACTTGGGGTGGTGCGGCAGCATAATATGTGTCCTAGATGATTGAAACCCAGGGCACGTCCGACTTACTAAAAAATTTGAAGAGATGCTTGATCAACAAGGCATCGTTTTGTATGCCTAGGTCAAGCACTCCAAGGACACCCCGATTCTTAGGCCGACAGACCAAATCCCAAGCCGCCAATGATTGTCGTGGTGTATCAGTGTTTCCCCTCCACAAACATTGCCGCATTATACGTTCAATCTGCTTCAAAATTCCTTGAGGCAACGAGAGAGTGCATAGAAAATATATTGGCATAGAACAAAGAATAGATTTCAAAAGTTGCAGCCGGCTCCCTTGGTTCAACAGACAGGAGGAAGCAGATAATCTTCTCTCAATGCGATCCACTAAGGGCAACAAGTCATAAATTGTGGGCCGAGAGGTACCCATTGGCAATCCCAGATAGGTAAATGGAATGGAGCCAACATCACACCCAAGCAAAGCAGCTACACGCTTACCCTGATCATCGGACATATTTATTGGAATCAACGAAGATTTACTAAAGTTTACCCGCAAACCCGTAGACTTGGCAAAGACCTCAAGCATTTCCTTGAAAGCAATGAGCTAGCTGTCCACAGTAGGAAGAACAATTAGTGTGTCGTCAGCGTATTGCACAATCGGATAATCCATCGAAGAGGTTGGTATGGGAAGTGTGAGAATGTTCCTTGCACACATCTCATTAACCACCGACTACAATAAATCCACAGCAATCACAAACAACAAAGGAGACAATGGATCTCCTTGACGCACACCCGAACGGCAGACAAAGTGGTTACCAGGCACACCATTTAGAAGAACCGAAGAGGACCCAGTGGACAAGATGCTATTAACCCAACTTGTCCAACGGTTATCAAACCCCTTACGTTTCAAGATCCTGAGAATCAGCTCATGCTCAATGGTATCAAACGCCTTCGTGAAGTCAAGCTTGAGTAGAATTATAGGCCTTTTGGATGCCTTGAACTGATGGATGTATTCAAAACACCATGCTAGGCAGTCCTGTATGGATCGACAGCAAAGAAACCCATATTGATTGCGGTGAATGCACTTTAAGATCACATCCTATAAACGATTAGCCAAAAGTTTAGCTGAAAACTTTAGGCAAGTATTTGTCAATGATATGGGCCTAAAATCACCAATATATTTCGGGCTCAACTTCTTAGGGATGAGGGTAATAAGAGATGTATTCAGACACTCCAGGTCACACTTTCCATCATAAAAATCTTTGACTAGCTGCATAAAATCCTTCTTCAAAATATTCCAACATTTCTTTAAAAAAAGACCAGTAAACCCGTCAGGGCCCGGAGCGCGATCAGAGGGCATGTTATTAATTACCGAATCCACCTCGGAGTCCGTGAAAGGCAAGGATAACTCCTCAAGACCATCAATCTGAGTAATTAATGTGTCCAGGTCAAAACCATTTGGATACCTTTGGCCTGGCCCATTCTTTGATTAAAATCAGACCAAAACATCCCCACTATCTGTTGATGATCAGAGATCACCTCCCCATCCACAGACTTGATCGAGGAAATAGTGTTCCTCCGAAAACATTCAGTTGACATAGCGTGGAATTTTTTTGGAATTTCCTCGCCAACTTTGATGTGTCTGATCGTGCAACGTTGTTTGCAATAAATAAACTGCCAATGCAAAACATCTTCAAGTTGCAATTTAACAATCCTGCGAAAATTGAACTCCGGCCAACTCAAGGGCCTAAATTCCTCAATATTATCCAGAAAAATGATCACTTTATTGCAATCAGCAATGAGAGCCTTTACTGTGGACAGGTTGAGGTGCCATTTCTTAAGAGCATAACGAAGTGATTTGAACTTAGCAGAAATGGTTAAGCCAATAGAAGCTTTACCCACATGCCTATTCCAAACCTCAGAAACACAATCCGTAAAACCAGGAAAATCAACCCAATAGTTTTCAAAGCAAAAAATCGTGGCCTTGGGGATACAAGTGGCAATGGAAACCACACACGGGACGTGATCAGAGGTAGTGCGCGCAAGAGGAAGAACCATTGTGTTGGGGTGGTCTTGAGTCCAAGCCACAGATGTAAAAAACCAATCAATCTGCTTAAGAAGAGGTGAGGTTTGCATATTGGACCATGTGTACTGACGACCCTTGATTGGCAATTCAACAAGACCCAAATCAACAATTATTTCATTAAACAAAAAATATCATTCACATCACCACCCGGCTGATTTCGGTTCTCAATCGAGCGCATAAAGTTGAAGTCCCCCAAAAGTAACCAATTCTCCTCAACCTGAATATCAAGGTTATATAACCACTGCACAAAATCGTCACACGCAGAACCTTGACACGGGCCATTGATTGGAACAAGAAACCAAGATTCCAATGTGTGTTTAGATTGAAACTTCACAATAATACCATAGGGTTTAGCCTCAATTAAGTTGCCTATGAAAAAGGAAGAGTTCCAAATATCCACCATACCAGCAGACACCCCAGCCGAGGGCACATAGACAAAGTTATCAAAGTGCCTTGGACATAATTTTCTAATGAAGCGTTGAACAATATGCATGCATTTGGTTTCCTGGAGGCAAACAACGGAACACCTTATTTCATCAATCTTTTGCCTAACCACAAGCTGACGCGCTTCAGAATTTAGACCCCTAACGTTCCAACAAAGAACTTTCCACTCTCTAAACATTGTCTGATTCATTACAAACCAAAAGAAGACACATTAACAGTAGGCCACACAATGACCTACAACGCATTAAACGGACGAATAGTGCAAGGTTCCAAATAGATAAGAACAGATAAATGACGATTATGATACGCCATGGACCTAAAACCTGGATGAAGTAGCTAATCGCCAGAGCTTGTGCTGTTGTTGGACTTGGCAGGATTAGCTACAAGCTTATCCGTCGAGATCTTTTCCGGCACAATGCGAAGACGAGCACCAATTCTCTGAAGATCAACTATAGCAGTCAGAGGAGGCACTGCAGAGTTATCATTAGGCTGGGATGCCGTAGTTTTATGCTTCTTCAGAGTGTGTGGCTTCTTAGATGAAGCACCAGCAGCCACTTTGCGATATCCATCACGTAGGGCACTGAGACGAGCACTGCGCCTGACCTCAGAATCAACAATGACACGAGAGGCCTTGGGATTTCTTCCATGCTTCAGAGAAACTTGAGGAACAGCAGAAAACTCAAAAGCTTCAGCAACAGGCTCATCAATATCATCAAAACAAAGAGCTCGAGCTACTGGCCTTTTAACAGGTGTCACCTTACTCATTTGATTGGTTGAAGGATCAGGTGTAGGCAACAGTAACCAAGTGGGAGCAGGAGCACTGAAAAGAGGCTCCGATGACTGCTTGTTCAGAAAAGCACCAAGATCAGACTGGAAGACAACTTTGGAATGTCAGAGATCCCAATAAACAGAAGCACCTTCTCAAAAGTGTGCTTCCACTGCATCACAGGAGGTAAGACCGGCCGAAAGACAGTTAACACTTGCCCAATCATCAGTGGAGGCTGCTGTGGTCCCATTAGGTGCTGGACAACAGCCATATCGGCAGGAACATTCTCATTGTTAACTGAACCTTCAGAAAGCTGCAGCACAATGGACTCCTGAGACTGAATTTCCTCAACATTGTCCTGCTGCACAGCTTCATGGACATTTCGAGGATCATTCAATGGGTGCTCATTGGCAGGGTGAGGCACATCATTCCAACCAAGCTCTGGGAATTCAGGCATGACCCAATTGTGATTGTTGAACTGCATATTACCAGGGAGTGGGTGTGGATGGCCATTGACGGGCATTGGGTCCTCATCAGCATGCAGAATATCTGCAAAATCCACAGAGAGTATGTAGACCGGCGCAGACCAAGAAATCCTAACTCCTCCAAAATCAGCATATTCTCTGTATGTCACTGATCGAGGAACCATGGTAGGTGCAGGAAAAGACACATAGGCTAGAGATCGGACCATCATCGGGTCATCCTGATGCCAATGGTGAAAACGACCGAAAGTACTGATAACATCGGCAAGATATTGAGAGCGCCTATAATCCAGAGGAAATCCTAGAAGCATAATCCATCCCCGTCGAAAACCCTACGCTGCTCTGTAGTTGATACCCTCATCATGCAGAATAAACCTGACAAATCTATCATTGCCCAGATCGAAAGGAGGATGATCAACTAAAGCTTGGCGGGCCAGAGCACTATGGAAACGAAACAAACCAACCCCTTGAATCCACGGCTGAGCATCCAGCATAGCTCTCCCCAGGTTATTGACAACAAAATCAGTGACCAAATTCCGAAAGATACCAACTTCTTCAGGCAGAGGAGCCGGCTCGACAATGGCGATGGCATACTCCTCATGCTGCTGATCCGGAGCCATCACCGGCACAAAGAAAGTGCAAGGCAGACATAGCTCACCACCATCGATGATGTCGAATCCATGCAGGACGAAATCCATCGGGTCCAGTGGAAAGTTGGCCATAGCCGGAGCCGGGGGCGGGGAGCAGAAGTGATCAGTGGTGCTGTGGTTTGCAGGCAAGGCCGACGGCGATGAGATGATAGGCGATGGGAGCGGGGAGGGGGCGGAGGAGGCGTTATGGGCAGCGGCTCAGTGGGCAATGGTGGAATAGGTGGGGTAGCAGGCTTGATAGGACTGGGCATAGACCCAGCAGGACTAGCTATTGGAGAAATCGAGGAGTCCCGCTCCGAAAAACTTGTCGACCGGTTAGATTCAGAGGATTTGCATCGAGGGACCCACCTGTAAGAGGGAGAGAGGCTAGAATCCGAACAGCCCTTTGCCCGGTGCCCCAACCGAAAGCATCAACGGCACCTAACCCGGCTGGTGCACGCGCTGGATAAATGTTTCATGGACAAACAATTTTGACATTTCCAGACTTTGAAGACCATGCCATCAACAATATCATTAAATATATCATAATCGCCAGGTTGTTCCGATGTTTTGGAAAGTATAAACTCCTCATTTCCAATAACAGATGGAGAGGCAGATTGAGATACGGGGCTAGCTTGGGCTAAAACAAACTGGGCCGGGGAAACATCCTGAGCAGGGGAAACATCCTGGGCTGGGGGACTAACATGGGCTGTAGGTCTGGCTGGACCAGCCCGTTCCCTCCCATGCACATGCAGATTCACGTCCGAAGTGGATGGGGTAGTCACTGAAATCCCGGCCGAAGAAATAGCTTGGACGTTGACTGTTCTGAAAATGATGGGCGGTTCCGCCACCGTCCATCGGAGTTCAGTCACCGGCGGTAGAGGCACAGAATCTCTCTCACGAGGCAGCACAACATACCCAGCATTAGAGACCGCATCAACAAGACCTGGTGAAGAAGGAAAAGAATATCCCTTGCAAGCATCATACTGTTGAAAAGTGGCAAAAGAAATCTTCTTCGATGATCTAGAACCCGAACGCAAAGCTGACTTGGAAGGTGGCTTATGCATAGCAATCAAACCAAGAGAAGCACGCCTCTTAGAAGGACTGATGATAATCCATTCGGCATCGCACTCTTTCTTCCAAATAGCAAACTCACGTTTCCAATTAGGGCCGCCATTACCCCATAGGTGGAAAAAACATTTGAATTGCGGGAACGCGAAAGATCTCAAATGAAGAATAATAATGCCAACACGTTTGCATGAGGCCATAAATGAGAATATCTTGTCTGCAATGAGTTGCACAGATAGATCAATTGCAGATCCTCCAATTGCAGATTCCAAGGCCGCTGCAACCAAATCCTCATCAAGACGAAATCTATGTCTGCTGAAAGACACAACCATAATAAAATGGCTCGTGTCATCCGAGGGATGAATGGTTTTCCCATAAGATCTAAAAACCACCTCCGCAAAAGCCACTCCTTTGAAGAAATCTAGTTCCAAAGTTGATCCACCATGAGAACCCATGTGAGATGGGTATAGGGTGATAGATTAGAGAACGCCGGAGAAGATGGGTGGAGAGGGAACAAGATTTACTGGTTGGAAAGGAAGATTGCCGGAGAGCCTAGGGCGCCGGTGGGAGGAGAGGTGGGACTCTCATAACCTATCACATCCAAAGTTGTAGTTGGGGTCTAAAATAAGTAGAAATTGGTTTCATTTTCTCATAGGTTCCCTACATACAAGCAGTTTTACAACACCGTCGGGTTTAACTATTGGCCAGAAATTGAAGAGTTGAATTAGATATAATCAGGGATGTGATGTACCTGCTCATTGCGCATGCTACTCTTGCAAGATGCCACTGTCCGTTTGTGCAACCTCGATGCCATGCCCGTGCTACCACTGCTGCCTCCCACGCAGGCTACACCCAGGGTTGGATCTTCATCTTCTTGTCCTTCCGTTCGCTTGAAGCCCGGCGACCGCCCTCCAACGAGGGCGCGAGGAAGTGCTGTGTCAGTCTGTCCAGCGGCGGTTAGGTTAGGAGCGAACCAGACTAGAGGCTGGAGCGAATGAATTGGGATTTTTCCTGCTGCCGATCGATATGGGAGGCGCTTGTTTGGGCCGCGAGCCTGCTATAGGGCCTGCCTTGCACTTATGTTATTGGCCCATCCAAATTGGAACATTTTTCTTCATTTTTTACATTGCCTGCTCGTGTGTTGGGACAAACAAAACTAGCGTGGGCCAACCTGGACGACTCAAACTAGGTGCACACTTTCCAGCCACCTGAGGAGGACGCCCATACCAGCCCCTATGGTGGCATCGCCCCTTTTTGCGTGTATGATTGGATAGTGAAAAATATTCCAGTGGCATTGTCGGTGTCAAAACCGGCGGATCTCGGGTAGGGGGTCCCGAACTGTGCGTCTAGGACGGATGGTAACAGGAGGCAAGGAACACGATGTTTTACCCAGGTTCGGGCCCTCTCGATGGAGGTAAAACCCTACGTCCTGCTTGATTAATATTGATGATATGCGTAGTACAAGAGTAGATCTACCACGAGATCAAGGAGGCTAAACCCTAAAAGCTAGCCTATGGTATGATTGTTGTATGATGAAGTTGTCCTACGGACTAAAACCCTCCGGTTTATATAGACATCGGAGAGGGTTAGGGTTACACAAAGTCGGTTACAATGGTAGGAGATCTTGAATATCCGCATCGCCAAGCTTGCCTTCCACGCCAAGGAAAGTCCCATCCAGACACGGGACGAAGTCTTCAATCTTGTATCTTCATAGTCCTGGAGTTCGGCTGAAGGTATAGTCCGGCTACCCGAACACCCCCTAATCCAGGACTCCCTCAGTAGCCCCTGAACCAGGCTTCAATGATGACGAGTCCGACACGTAGATTTTCTTTGGCATTGCAAGGCGGGTTCCTCCTCCAAATTCTTCATAAAAGTTTGTAAACACCAAGAGTAGTGTCCGGCTCTGCAAAATATGTTTCCACGTATTGCCACAGAGAGAATAATATTAACACAAATCTAATCTGCTGAAGTATTCCGCAACATGACAGCACACTACGACCAAGCCTTTATTCGGATCGTTTTCACTTTTCCACCTCAGCGTGTTTTGCGAGGCAGTTTCCGTGGCACGTCTTGTCAAAGCAGAGATCGTGTCCCCCATTTACAGGATTCTCATTAATACGGACGTGGGTAACCCGACCGCGCCATTTATCACGGCGCTTGGGAGGCAAGCGAGTTTTACTAGGCTGGTGGGGACGCATAGTCGCATCTGCTCATATAAGGGGATAAGGATCCACCTTTTTACCTACGCCTTCTTCCTCCTTTGCCTATCCATCTTCTGCGCACCCGAGCTCCAGTGCCCAAGCCCGCACTTCCTACCTCAACCTTCTCCAACAATGTCCGGAGCGCGAGGCAAGTGGATGGTTTCCTCCGTCACGGAGGGCCATGTCAAAAGGCTAAGGAAGGCCGGATACCTGTCCAAAGACATCGCGCACCGGCTTCCTAAGGAGGGGCAGCTTCTCCCCACCCCAAGGCCCCATGAGAGGGTAGTATTTCTTCCCCACTTCCTCTGCGGACTAGGTTTTCCTCTCCACCCATTTGTCTGCGGGCTCATGTTCTACTATGGCCTAGATTTCAACAATCTGGCCCCGAATTTCATCCTCAATATCTCGGCGTTTATCGTTGTGTGCGAGGCTTTCCTCTGCATCCGCCCCCATTTCGGCCTCTGGCTCAAGACCTTCAACGTCAAGCCAAAGGTGGTGCGCGGCAACCAGGCAGAGTGCGGAGGTGCCATGGCGGGCAAAATAGCCAATGTCCTATGGCTCAAGGGCTCCTTTGTGGAGACCTTGAAGGGGTGGCAGTCAGGGTGGTTTTACATCACCGAGCCACGCGATCCGAAGCGGATCACAGCCCCTGAATTCCGATCCGGACCCCCTACGCGGCTCACGTCCTGGAAGGAGACGGGCTTGTCGTGGGGCGACGAAGAAGAGGTGACCGGACTGCAAAAATGCATCCAGTCCCTGGTGAACAAGTAGCTCAAGCTTGTCAACGTAGTCCAGGTCATGCTCGTCCGCCGGATCCTTCCGTGTCAAGAACGGGACTTCAATTTGTGGGAGTTCAACCCGGCGCAGCACCAAACTCTAAGTAGGCTCTTCGACACGATGTACGAAGATGTCTGGAAGGGGCTAACCAAAGGCGCCGAGGCTCCCACATCCGCCTCCGAAGACCACAGATTCAGCTCGCAGCATCCTGCTGGCGAGGTAAAATATTTTCATCTTTTACAGGATGTTAAGTTTTCTTCATAGTTTGACTCTATGCGGGATCTAAACTCCCTCACCTTTGACAGGATTGGCAGGCGAAGTCCGGACTGATTAACTGTCCGGCTCCCTTGCCCGAAGACCCAGCCCCTGCTCTCCTAGTGAAGCTGCTGGTTCCGGCACCTTATGTGGTGCCAGAGAAGAAGTCCAAGGAGAAGAAGGCCACGGGGACTCGAAAGAGTTCCCGGTATATGGTGGTGTCGGACTCGTTGTCCGACGAGTCCAAGACGCACTCGTCCCGTGAAGACGAGGAGGAGGAAGAAGAAACCTCTCCCCCTCTAGCGGGGGGAGGAAAGCAGAGGAAGGCCGCCCTAGTAGGGGGGCCGAAGGGTCCAAGAAGAGGAAAACCCCTCCGCCGGACTACGCCCCCGACGCCGACGAGGACGAAGAGGAGTGGCCGGAAAGGACCAAGCATCCGGCGAAATTGTAAGTGTTCGGATACCAGAGTAACTCGTGATATTCCTTTTGTTGCACAGCTTTCCCTGATGTCGAATATAATCATGCAGCCCGCCCAAGGACGGGCTCGACGAGTCGTCGAGCGGCTCCCTGGATTCATCGGACGTGAATTCAGTTCCGCCCGCTGCCTCCCCATGTGCTGCGGATGACGCCGAAGTGGCGTCGCGACAAGCTCCGGGGCAAGAGGAGGTGGTCCAGGAGGAGCCGCGAGGCGACCTCCCGGACTCCAGGAGTAAAGGGGACAAGACCCCCCAGGGCTCCAAGTCCGGCTTTAAGCCGGACACCGCGCCGGAATCATCAATGGTTCCGGACCGCGGTAGGCGAATTCCTGCCAAGAGGAGCAAGCCTATTGAGCCGGCATCCTCCGTCCAACCGGCGGCGCCGGACAATCTGCTGGAGGTGCTTGAGGGCGCCTCCATCGACGAGGAGCACCGTACTATCATGAGTACGGTGGTCCAGAAGGTTCAGTCTGCCAAAAACGGACTTACTGAAGCTTGTGCTAGCCTTCTAACAGGCTTCGAGGTAAGTAGAAATATGTAAAAATATTACCGCATAGACAGTAGCCCCTGATGCTCTGTTTGGCGTTCGAAAAGAAAAGCCAAATAGAGGATCTATTAAATATCGCAGGAGTCTAACTAAAAAGGAGTCAATATACGTATGCAGGCTTCGCTGCTGGCCACCGCCGCACTGACCGCGGAGGTGGATGCCCTGAAGCAGGGCCTCGAGCGGACCGAGCAAGAGCTCAGCCTTGCCAAACGGCAGCTCGAGGAGAAAGAAGGTAAGAGATACCTTATAGAAAAAATGCCGATAAGAAGACGCAATTGCAAAACAAAACAAGAGTATACTGCTTATTGTAGGGGCCACAACTGAGGTGGCGACCCTTAAGCAGGCGATGTCCGAGGCCAAGAAGAGAGCGGCCACGGAGCGCACCGAGCGGGAGAAATTTGAGGCGCAGGTCGGCGAGGTGCAGCAAGAGCTTCAGGCTCTCATGAAAAAGCATGAGAGTTTGGAGCTTGACTCGAAGATGCGAGCGTCCGAGCTTGCTGCGGCCCTTAAAATTGCCAAATCTGCCAAGGCCGAAACCCAGAAGGCCCTCCAGGAATTGGATGCGGTGAAAAAGATAGCGGCGGGTAAGGCATTCTCTATGCAAAGCAGACATATAAAAGTAAACTACTTGTTACTTACCCGAATCCGGAGCTCTCCAGGGGCATTCGCAGATCTTCCCCGCAGCGTATCCGATGCCGCCGCATTCTACCGAGCCGAGGAAGGCAGCTCGACGGAGAAGGTGTTCTGGTCTCAGTACGCTGAGGCCGGACACCCTGTGCCCTTGAGCAACCAGCGGCCGAACAGGCCCTGAAGGACTTCATAGTTCGGCCGTGGCCTGGAGAGGCCCTGCCTGGGAGCTACATCGGACTGGTGCGGCGGCTGGTGGAGGCTTGTCCAAGGCTCGAGGTCATCAAGCGCTCCATCTGCATCGAAGGTGCCCGTAGGGCCCTTGCCCGTGCAAAGGTGCACTAGGGTAAGCTGGACGGTGAGAAGCTTGTGAGGGATGGGCCGCCGCCGGGGAAGGAGCGTCGCAAGCCCAAGAACTATTACAAGGATGTTCTGGCTGGTGCCCACCTTATGGCGGATGAATGTACCATGGATGTAATTTTTGAATGAACTCGCTCGTGTTATCCTGTGCGCTGAAAACTTGTTCATATGTGCTAAGCAATGCTTGAATTTAAAATATTACTTTCTGTGCGGCCGTTTATCAAAAAATTGAGAGATGGCCAGTCGTCGGCTTCTGCCCCCATGCCACTAGTGCTGGGGTGTTCGGGATAAACCTGAGCGCTCTTTTTCGCATGACTGGGTCCGTCGAGGGAGGCGCTCAGCACAACGAACAAGCCAATCGGACTATAATGCTTGAACACTCTCACTTAGCCATAGAACTCTATAATTTTAAATTTCGGCGAAGCCCCTAGTATTCGGAAGACCGAGTTCGGGGCGCTATCCACGCCTTGGCCGGACAAAGCCGGTTCCTCGCTCGAAGCGGCATAAGTCTTTAAGGACTCGAAAAACCTCTCGAACAGCGACCGGTCTCTCGCCTCATCATGACAGTCAGTTTTAGCTTTCTCTACTGAGGTGCTCAGCCCAGCTCAACTGGGGCACAATCGCAGTAGTTCTCCTAGTGCTACCTTAGCCGATATAGCGGAACGTAAGGCACCAAAACATAGGAGCCGGGCAAACCCAACTATTGACCCAAATCATGATTCGGAGCCGATGCATATAGTGCTATAAGTTCGGGGTGCCGCACTTGTGAAAGTGTACGGACTTCTCACGCCATATTGATGGGTACTGAAGCCCCTGGCGTATTTTTTCCGTACCACAGTGTATGGATGCAACATGTTATTGATAAACATATATGTAAAAAGAGAATAATGCAAAAAATAGACAAAAATCTATGCATTGTTTATAGAAAGGCTGCTATGAAAGCGGAACGATACAAATAGTGCGATAAGCAAAAGAAATTGGACTATTTAACATGTCCAGGCCAGGGGCAGGCCGTGGAATTGTGTTAAAAAACAGGTATACTGCTCAAAATAGAGACCACCTCGGAGTTCCATAATGCGGCATGGCTTGTCTGCTTTCCTGGATCTAGCATCGTTTGTGCAGTAGTTGAATTGCCGAACGGGTCATCCGAAGTATGGAGTCCTGAGAGTAAGAGAAAAAAAAGAAAAAAAGGAATCCGGCAGCCCCTGGTGCGGTTTAAGCCGTATTTCGGGCGTGCCATGATAGTGCCCCTTCCCCTGTGCCCATGGTATTTCAAGAGCGTAGTTATGTACACAAAGCACTGGTTTCGCTATATCGCGAGGGCTAGGGTTGGGGCCGCATTGCTACACTAGCTCAGAACGTGCCAGGCGGTCTTGTTGTAGGGTACTCCGGGCGCGCTTGACAGTGTCCGGCTTTTTGAAGGCCGAACTGGAGAACTGCCTAGAGAGGCTGCCTTGTACTTCTGCTGCGAGCGCTGCCGTGTGCTCCTCCGTTTGGAGGGAGCATTTAGTGTTCCCATTGACCGTGATTACTCCTCTAGGGCCTGGCATCTTGAGCTTGATGTATGCATAGTGCGGTACCGCGTTGAATTTTGCGAATGCGGATCGCCCGAGCAGTGCGTGATAGCCACTGCGGAACGGGACTATGTCGAAGATTAACTCCTCGCTTTGGAAGTTATCCGGAGATCTGAAGACCACTTCCAGTGTGACTGAGCCTGTACAGTTGGCTTCTACACCTGGTATGATGCCTTTAAAGGTCGTTTTGGTGGGCTTGATCCTCGAGGGATCTATGCCCATTTTTCGCACTGTATCCTGGTAAAGCAGGTTCCGGCTGCTGCCGCCGTCCATGAGAACTCTTGTGAGATGAAATCCATCAATGATTGGGTCTAGAACCAATGCGTCAAAGCCGCCGTGACGGATGCTAGTGGGGTGGTCCCTTCGATCAAAGGTGATCGGGCAGGAGGACCATGGGTTGAACTTTGGGGCGACTGGCTCCATCGCATATACGTCCCGTAATGCACGCTTCCGCTCCCTCTTGGGGATGTGGGTTGTGTATATCATGTTCACCGTCCGCACTTGCGGGGGAAATCCCTTCTGTCCACTGTTGTTAGGCGGCCTGGGCTCCTCCTCGTCGTCGCTATGCAGCCCCTGGTCTTTGTTTTTGGCTCTTAACTTGCCTGCCTGCTTGAACACCCAACAATCCCTGTTGGTGTGATTGTCTGGCTTTTCGGGGGTGCCATGTATCTGGCACAAGCGGTCGAGTATCCGGTCCAAACTGGACGGGTCCTGAGTATTTCTTTTGAATGGCTTTTTCCGTTGACCGGATTTGTAGCCTCGGAATCCGGCATTAACTGCCGTATCCTCATTGCTGTCGCTGTTAACACGGCGCTTTTGTTTGTTCCGACGCGACCTGTCGCTTTTGTCCTTGGTATTCGAATTACCAGGGTTCTTGGTTAAATTGTTGCTGCGAGCTAGCCAGCTGTCTTCTCCCGCGCAAAAGCGGGTCATGAGTGTCGTGAGGGCTGCCATAGATTTCGGCTTTTCCTGTCCCAGGTGCCGGGCAAGCCACTCATCACGGATATTATGCTTGAAGGCCGCTAAGGCCTCTGCGTCCGGACAGTCGACTATCTGGTTTTTCTTTGTTAGGAACTGTGTCCAAAATTGCCTGGCCGATTCCTCTGGCTGCTGAATTATGTGGCTTAGGTCATCGACGTCCAGTGGTCGCACATAAGTGCCCTGGAAGTTGTCAAGGAATGCGGCTTCCAGGTCCTCCCAAGAACTGATTGAGTCTGCTGGCAAGCTATTAAGCCAATGCCGGGCCGGTCCCTTAAGTTTGAGTGGGAGGTATTTGATGGCGTGTAGATCATCACCGCGGGCCATGTGGATATGAAGGAGATAATCCTCGATCCATACCGCAGGATCTGTTGTGCCATCGTACGATTCGATGTTTACGGGTTTGAAGCCCTCAGGGATTTTATGATCCATTACTTCATCTATGAAGCATAGTAGGTGTGCGGCGCCTCTGTATTGGGCTATATCACGACGCAGCTCGAAGGAGCTTTGTCTGTTGAGTTTGGCCGGCTGGATTTATTGCATCCGGAGTGACGATCGTCGTCACGTGCCGTGGGGCGCCTGCGCGATCCGTAGATCGATATTGTTTGCCTTGCCTTGTCCTCCAGTATGTCGTGCAGGTCGGGCGCATTTTCCCGTGCCTTAGTATGCTTGACGCGGCGTCGGGGCATGGCTTGAGTGGAGGGCCAAGAGCCCTCTCTGTCGCGGCCACGAGGTGGCCAGTCGGCCATGTCATGCGCTGGTGATGTAGGTGCTTCCTCCTCTAGTCGAGGTAGCAGCTTGCACTTTGGGTAACTCTTGGAGGGGCGTTCGAGTTCATACTCTTCGGCCGCAAGGACTTCAGTCCATCTGTCAGCTAGCAAATCCTGATCAGCTCTAAGCTGTTGCTGCTTTTTCTTGAGGCTGCTTGCCGTGGCCATAAGCGTGCGTTTAAAACGCTCTTGTTCAGCGAGATCCTCTGGCACGACGAACTCGTCGTCGTCGAGGCTTGCCTCGTCTTCGGAGGGAGGCGTATAATTATCGTCCTCAACCTCTTGGTCCGCCGCCCTCTCGTGAGGGCTGGCTTCGGTGTCCTCCTGTGCTGAATCTTGCTGGAGGGGGTGTTCTTCGGCGCTATCCGGAGCAGTATTATCTCCCATGCCGGAATCACCGTTTTTGCTTTGGCGGGATTTAGAGCGGCGCCGCTGACACCGGCGCTTGGGCTGTTTCTTAGAGGTATCGTCCCCCGCTGTTCCATTGCCATCTCCATCCTTTGGAGTGTCCACCATATATATGTCATATGACGAGGTGGCCTTCCAGCACCCTACAGGTGCTGGTTCTTGTTCGTCTCCTGCATCGTCGTCCATGCCTTCGATGTCTTCGGAGTCGAAGTCAAGCATGTCGGTTAAGTCGTCGACAGTGGCTACGAAGTGGGTGGTGGGTGGGTTTTGAATTTCTTCATCATCCGTATCCCAACCTTGCTGACCGTAGTCTGGCCAGGGCTCTCCTGATAAAGAGAGAGACTTTAGAGAATTCAGGATGTCGCCGAAGGGCGAGTGCTGAAAGATGTCCGCGGCGGTGAACTCCATTATCGGCGCCCAATCGGATTCGATCGGCAGGGGCGCGGGGGGCTCGGAATTCGGAGAGGAATCCGGCTCCTCGGAGTCACGGGCCATGCGGAGTGCGGGGCTGCAGTTCGGCTCGATCTCCTCTGAGATCGCTGCCCCTGAGGCAGCGTCCAACCGCTGATCCTCGATCGGCGCAGTAGGCTCTGAATCAATGGTCGGAACCGATGCGTGTGCGGCCTCCAAGGCGCCGTTCGGTGGCAGAGCTATATCATGCCCATCGAGACAGTGCGGCGCGCTTGGCTGTGGCTCGAATCCGTCGAAGATCAAGTCCCCGTGGATGTCAGCCGTGTAGTTTAGGCTTCCAAACCTGACCAGATGGCCAGGGGCGTAGCTTTCGATCTGCTCAAGGTGGCCAAGCAAATTGGCCCGCAGTGCGAAGCCGCCGAAGACGAAGATCTGTCCGGGGAGAAAAGTCTGACCCTGGACTGCATTGCTATTGATGATCGAAGGAGCCATCGGGCCTGAAAGCGACGACACAGAGGAACTCTCAATGAAAGCACCAATGTCGGTGTCAAAACCGGCGGATCTCGGGTAGGGGGTCCCGAACTGTGCGTCTAGGCCGGATGGTAACATGAGGCAAGGAACACGATGTTTTACCCAGGTTCGGGCCCTCTTGATGGAGGTAAAGCCCTACGTCCTGCTTGATTAATATTGATGATATGGGTAGTACAAGAGTAGATCTACCACGACATCAAGGAGGCTAAACCCTAAAAGCTAGCCTATGGTATGATTGTTGTATGATGAAGTTGTCCTACGGACTAAAACCCTCCAGTTTATATAGACACCGGAGAGGGTTTGGGTTACACAAAGTCGGTTACAATGGTAGGAGATCTTGAATATCCGCATCGCCAAGATTGCTTTCCACGCCAAGGAAAGTCCCATCCGGACACGGGACGAAGTATTCAATCTTGTATCTTCATAGTCCTGGAGTTCGGCTGAAGGTATAGTCCGGCTACCCGAACACCCCCTAATCCAGGACTCCCTCAGGCACTTTTGATTTACCCACAGAATGGTTGAATTGCTTGTTTCTATGAACTGAGTTCGCCAATAATGTGAAGGATGCCAGTCTTTTCATCCTATTGTAGATTTCTTAGATCTCGATATGCCAAAAGTAATCGCATGAAATATACAGTAAAAGCCAGTGTGATGTGTTTGGCTACAACTAGTCTGACTACACGTCCTCATATAACATATCAAGGACGCACCATCTTACCAAATTACCATTCGACTTACTCATGCAGTGTGGGAAGAAAAAAGTATTGGGACTGCGTATCCAAGCAATTGATGCCACGGACTCCTTCGTACAACCTTGTAAGCAAAAAAGAAGTTGCAGTGTGCCTGTACAAAGAACTATCATAAGTTCAGCTACCTGCTTCTCAGAATTTTAGTTAGCCATTTATTTCAAAATTGTTCAATTACGTTGCTTGGCTTAATTTAGTTTGCTACTGATTACATGATGGCACAGCCTGTTAATCATATTGTAGACTGTGTCTATCTATCTGTTTGATACTTACTGTTAAGAATTACCTGTTTGCCTTAACTTAAATATCTACTTGTTTGTTTAACTACTTTGTTGCTGCAACAGAGGGTTACAATGATGTTAATAACTACTTTTCAACATCCAATTGAAACTCTTTAATTCCTTGTTTGTTTAACTGGTTTGCTGCTATAACTCCCAGTTGAGATGTTTTGCTAACTTCAACTTTTCTGAATCCAATCGGAACTTTAATGGCAAAACAGGTTAGCCCAAGATCAAAGAGCGAGGTCCCCATGGATGTTGCATCATCCCACAGCAGTGGCAATGGCCCAATCATGCATTATGAATTGCCAACTGCTGATGCTCTAGAGGCTAAACTAGTGGTAGAAAGAGATTCTGCATCTGCACTTAGAGATGAAGTTGACATGTTGAGGAAGCAAACAACACAATCACAAGCAGTACTCAAGACAACCGTTAAATATTTGGTGGATTTCAAAACGAAGCAAGCTGAGACTGACCAAATTGTTAAGGTCCTGAAGGAAAAAGGAAATTAAATTCCTACTTGGTAAATCATAAGTGAAATGTTCTTTCCATAGTTGAATAACCTTTGTGTTGTTTGTTCATGTAATCAATCAAACCATTTGTTTTAGAGATCATGTAATAATTGTTTTTTTGTTTTTTGTTTGTAATTTTATTTGAGCACAAGTCTGTATTAATTGATAAGACTCGGAGACATTTCATTTGGATTGCTGTGCCAGACCTACAAATATGCCAATCGGGCTAAATGTGCATTCAACAATAGTAGTAGTATAGATGGACCATAAGTGGCACGCATCGGAAAGGGCCAAGATGCTGGCTAAAAAAAGGATGCTGTTGTAGCCAAAAAAAGTACAGCAGCCTGGCATATGTATGTTACTTGATATTATTGATCCATATACTCTATAAGTATTTATATGTTTGTTAGTTCTGTACATTCTTGGTTGATTGACTCGGTATTTGAATCTTGATACATCGCTTGTGTACATATCTAAATGAGAGTACACATTATGCTGCGTGTGACATTTGAGTTGGACATGAAGTGTTCCAAATATTCGAATTCACCTTAAACGGGATTCTAGTTTCTGAATTTGAGTATTGGCATTTGTAAACCATATTCATATATGACAGTGGAATACATCTTTGTCGTCCTTTTGAAGATATATAAAAACACATAGAATGATTTATAAAGATCCATATAGGAATACAAAATGGATTCGAATTTAGTTGCCAGGGTAAACGTGGATGCTTATTGTCCCAAAATTCAAAACAACCAGCAAAATGTCCACTCCCACGTCGGCTGCCCGAAGCCAAGTGTTTGGGAGATGGAAATTACTGTCTAGCCATTACACAGACAATCCATCGGCCCGATTTCCACTGCTCTAAATAGGGGTAGGTTAATAACTTCAATTAGACGTGACAGGACCGCCTCTGAGCCCATTCCGACACGGTGGATGTCAAACATGGGCGGCAAAACTCATTTGATTCAAGCTCGTCCGAAAGACATCTGTTTCTCCCTCCATTCCCCATTCATACACGGTGGGCGGCAAAACAAACTCGACTCGGCCGAAATTGATGTAGGCAAATATTTTCAATAGGGGCAGGTTTGTAACTTCACTCAGACGTGACACAACCGCCCTACCTGTCAGACCCGTTCATACACTGTGGGCGCCAACCATGGGCGCCAACCACCCTCTCCTCACCCGAAATCGCTCTGGGCAAATATTGGCGAGATGCGAGATTACCGTCCTATCCCCAACCGACGAGACATCCAAATTTTAAACAGGGGCTAAGTTCGTAAATTTCCCATATTTCAGACAGGCGCGTCCCAAAAACATGGTTCCCCGTACCTCTCCCTCCATTTTCTCACTCATACACCGTCCGCGCTAGAACACCCCATCCCCACACCAGCCTCCATCCGCCACCCCATCCATCGCTGCCGTCCTCCACCACATCCATCGCCACCGTCCTCCACCATGCCGGGGCACCTACCAAGACTGCGTCGTCCACTGCTAGAGATGGACGTTTCTCATCCACGGCGACGAACCAATAGTCTTGCATTCTCGCTTCATCGGCGCCATCGTCCTCTTTGCTGGGGCCGCTCACATGACCTTCTCTTCCACCGCAACGGGACTTATCCCCCGATGCACCTGTCTACCATCGCAGATCTGCTTCAACGCCACCGACAGCCATCGCACCCCCGATGCCTACACGGCGCCGCAAGAGAGGTGGTACTTCATATCTCCTCAACTTTTTGATCTCAACCAAAAAATAGATCTTAACTTCTTTTCAGCTCTTAGAATTTAGTTCTTAGTTCGAAGCAAACAATGGATGCTAAATATCATTTCTCCGGTTTGCAGATTCAAATCTGCCATGGCACAACCATAATACGGTTTAATTGATCATTCTTAGGGTTTAATTGATCATGTTTGTTCCGTGGTGGTTTCTTTAATAGAAATCGGAGGGGAAACCCCTCTTTTTCTAAAAAAATATGCTTAGAGTTTCCCCCTTTTATGATCACTATATGATCAAAATACGTGCTTCGTGTCATAATAACACTGCTCCGCCCATCAAGCTAAACAAGCTTAGTTGTTCAAATACGAATCTGATATTATTAAAATAGAGTTGTTTAATTGGTCAGCTAAGTGTTCCTAAATTAGTTTTGAAAATGCATGTTCGCCGCTTGGGTGTGTATCTCTACAGGGTGCCCACGGGGGGCCGGCCCACCCTGGGATTTTGGGTCGTCCCAGGCCCCGATTCCCCTCTGTTCTGCTGCGCGCTTCCGATCTCTACTCGCCCCCAGCCGCCTGCCTCGCCGGCGACTTGCCGTCCCCGGACGGCATGACTCTAGGAGGAGACGCCGGACTAACAGGAGGCCAGGAGCCGCTCGCCCAATAACGTCACCGCTGCCCGGGCGTGCCGTCGTGCCTACCTTCCCAGTCCGTTCAAGGCTCAGGCGTGCAGCACCCACCAAGCCAACCCGATTTATCCTGAGATACGTCCTCAACACTTAGTAGCCACTCCTCATCACCCATTTTCTAATTGATTCATTACTCATTAGGCAGGACTGTCATTAGGGTTTGTTGTGTGCTCAGTGCTACCTACACTTAATGGTTCAGATGTATTTCGGTAATCTTTAGTACCTCTAAAGTTCCCATGGTTTTCAAAATTCCGGCCCTCGGAACAGAAACTAGTCATTTTGGATTGTTGGTCGTAGTGACATTGACCCAGATTACTACTGCAAGACAGGTTTGTTGACAATTTTACTCGTCTTTCTTACTCATTCAATATAATATCCAATTATTCACGTAGATTAGTTACAAACAATAAGTGCTAGACAAACTTCTTCATTCAGATTTTGGACGGTCTCTTACTGTAGTTACAATTCTGCATACTTGTCCTAGTAAGCTCACAAGTAAATGATTGATTCACTACATCTATGCTTGCCTTGTCATATTTGTTGTCAATATTCTTTTAGGGTGGACCACCCTATTTCTAAATACTAGAACCGTAGACATGAGTGAATAGTATTTCTCTATGTGATCTCTTCCATCATGTGTGGGTAACGAACACTGCATTGTATAGAAAGAAAGTGTCATTTCCAGCTTTTACATAGGTTTCGATCTTTTACATGGAATACAATCTGCCTACTTGCTTTGTGTCGCACTACCAACACTCCACCCTTGAAGCTAAACATTATGCCAATCATAATTGCTTAGTTTATGTGTTCAAATACGAATTTCATATGATTCTAATGTTCCTGCTTCAGTTTTGAAATGTGTGCCTTCCTGTTATAGAGACATAAGGGGTTTGTATTTCTGTGTGTGGTCTGGTCAGCACGGTTGGGGAGGTGAACTTTGCATATGCAGGGGTTTATAGGGAGACACTCTCCGAGTTGAATCCGCAATGCATTCCATAGATAATCTGACTACTTTTTATGTTTTCATGAATCTCAGATTCTGAACAGCATCATAATGATTATGAGCTTGCGCGCATGAAAACAATAAAGCAGAACAATGCCATGGCTGTCAAACTTGGCATTAAGGGACTGAAATCAAGTATGTATGCAATGCAATGCAAACGCTCTCCACCTATAGATTCATGCTCAGAATATGATCCTAACAGTGATTCTGAGCTAGAGGGAGACCTAAGTCAATGTAGCTCCCTAGTTGAGGAGTCAGAGGAAGATGCCCTATCTTATTCACCCATCAAGGTACTTGCTCTAACTTTCCAAGGTTACATTGCTCGCACATATGTTGCAACTGATGCTTTGCATTGCTTGTACTTTGTTGAACTGCCATTAGCTTAGTTTACACATCGTGTATGTGAATACGCCCTGCCTATCCATTTTCAGTACATATTCCATCTGTCATCATACCATATTTATCCGTTCAAATGTTGTTCTTGTGTATCAGACGTTCAAAAGGAAGAGGGCGATTACTGATCGTGGAGGAGCATAAGCAAAGTATTTGGAAAAGGTAGTGGCACTTGATAAATCAAATAGCCCATTAGGTGTAGTTGCAATATCACCTGACCCACAAAATACCCCAACTCTAGCAGACTCTAGCCCTACTACACTGGTCATTTCTGATGCCCCAACTCAGCAGACCCCAACTGCAGCAAATAGTATGATTATGCCAGTTGACATAGCACCAGCTGTACGATGCAAAACCCCCATTCCAGCAAAGAGTACAGCAAATCCAGTTGCCAAATCCCTTTTCGAACCAGAGAGAGCCCCAATTGCAGCAAATAGGACCCCTGTTCCATTTCTTCCCAGTTTAGAAGATGAAGCTTATGTTGTTGTCAGGAACTTTGTGCGCATCTTTCCTTCATGGAAAGATTATACCGCAGACACAGAACAATTTCCAGTCTTCCTCCGCAACTTACGTGTAAGTAATGTACTATTGTTATTCATGGTCATTACTGCATATGTTTCTGCTGACAGAAGACACAAGATTTCATTCTTTTAAATAGGCGAGGAGCAAACTGGATTGTGATGACGAGCAAGGGTTGGTTGCGCTTTTCAAGCACTCGTTGATGAAGTATCGTTCCTACCTGAGGCAAGCGCACTTCGATGTCAAGACTCTGAACGAAATTTCTGTAAAGTCTCTGGTGCTACATTTATCCGACGGTGACTGGAATAATCTTGGTACACATTGGTCTCAGCTACAGCGTAAGGTACTGTCTGTGATATCACATCACAATTTGAACTACATTTCTGCATTTGCCTTAATGTCTCACTTGTATGAAAACTGTTAGCAGAAGAACATTCGTTCTCAAGGGACCACAGAATCTCGCAACTATACTGCACACTGCATTACTCTTGTGATTACCTCTTGCCCTATATGACCATACTTACTTTCATAGCTGTTTGATTATGTAGCATCACTACACATGTTAGCCTCGTAATCGTCCATTTGGTGGACATTATAAGATCTGTATGGACTCTTACATAAATTTAGAATCAACCCAATGCTTCTGAAGAGGTTTAGCTCTGCAGTCCTCTTGTAAGGACTGAACGTGGTCTATCATTGTACTTACATTAATAGCTACTCCCTCCATCCCATAATATAAGAACGTTTTGTACAGTACACCAGTGTTCAAAACACTCTTGTATTATGGGAAGAGGGATTGGTTCATTTTGTAGCATTCTGCATCTTATCTCCCTCGCTCACCATTTACTAAAAAAGATGAGATCTATATTTAATCTTACCAACAAGTAGAATACACAGACAATGCCAGTGCAGAAGTGTAGCCCATTGCTCTTGTCAGTACATTTTGTCATGTAATGCTTGTACTTAGAGGGATTGGTAGTTGATTATGTAGCATCAATCTGCATCTTATCTTCATTATCCTCTATCCCTTCTAGTATTATCATATATATAATTACTCTCTACAAAATGTAGAGTACAGGCAATGCTTATGAAGAAGATTATGTGCTGAAATTCTTGAGTAATCCTTCCCTTGACATGGAGAAGGGCATTATAAAGCCGGTGTTAACTGTTAATGTAAGTCAGTCCTTCTAAAGCCTTTATCCTTAACTGCTGTTTAATTTGTGCATACTCCCTATCGTTTACTGCTGTTTAGTTTGCTGTTTCTACCAAAATGCTTGTTCGTAAGAACCGTAAGTTCTAAGTTTTACTTGTAAAACCAAATTCCTTATTCATACCGTGCACATTACTTAATACTCCCTATATGTATGCTTGTTTTTGTGGATCTATAATCCAGCGTGTGGTGAAGCAGCCCACGTTTGCACCTTGTCATCTCCTGTTTTATCTTACTGATGTGGCTAATTATATGAACAACATGCCATGCACATTATCCAAAATAGATACAATGATTTTCTTTGCCCTTCATCTATGCTTGTTATGTTGACATGGTAATCCAGTAGTGTGGTGAAGCTCCCCGCATTATGAACAATGCCAAATTATGCTATTGATATTTTGAACTTACTCTTTATTTTCTAATTTGAAATTGGATAGAATTGACAGAACAATTATCATCTTTGTTTATACACGTGCAAAACCTGTCATCTCTCTGCTTTGTTTCAGGGTGACATGCCTGATGGCATGCACAAGTCTGCTGAAGGCTGTGAGACAAACCCAACATATATTGCAGCAAAGAAGGCAAAACATCTTGAAGATAGCGAGACAACCCCAAAGTCTTGTCTTGATGCAGTGTTCAAGTTACTTGAGACTAACAGTCGAACAAGCTCACAGAATTTGTTGTCTGAATCAGTTTGACTTCTTCAGTCCCAAGTTCTAGCAGAAAGGCATTCTGCAACTCAACTTCGACTTGAAGTCCTATCTCTAATAAAGATTGCGGAGAACACCAATGAGAACCTCATCGCTAAATAGCTACACCTGGAAGCTATGACCGACATGCTAGGCCGGTCTCACAGCCTTGCTCAGCAGCTTGCGCAGCAGTTCCCCCGCAAGGCTAACCTTTCTTGAACTGTCTTGGAAGTGGTCTCGGTTCAGTATTATTTTGTTACGCTGCAATGGTGCCCAGTTTTTGTAATCTGCTACTTCGTTGCGCTTTATGATCACTGGTGGCGAACTTCGATGCCCAGTGGATGTAATATACCTTAAATCCTTTATTGTATAGTGTAGGTTTATTCTTAGTTACTATGCCGTAATTTCTTTATTGTATAGAGTAGGTTTGTTCTTAATTCCTACTAGTTACTGCCATCATTCGCTATCTGAAAAAAATCAGATGTAGTCGACCGGACCGAAACATTCGACTCTAACGGGCCATGTTTTTAGCGGGCCATAATTAGGCCGGCCTGCGTCTTTCTTGGGCCCGAATGATTGGGGCCTTCACACATTGTGCCAGGCCCAAACTTACACCGGCCTATATTTTAGTCGGGCCTTTGTCGACCCAGCGTTTAGTTTGGCCCAGGTAGCGTTGGGCCATTAACAGGCTGAATATTGTACTCGTCTGTTACGGCCGAGATGAAACCACAGGCCTTTAGCAGGCCAAAATGCATGTTGGGCCTCAATTTTCACTAGTCGTCGACGGGCCTTCAGCAGGCCGAAATTTAGACCGGGCCGTTTTTGGTCCAGTTAGCTCACGGGCCGTTACCAGGACGAAACATATCTCGGGCCTTAGTTGGCCCACTGATATCATGAGCCTTTAAGAGGCCGAAAGCTTAGCATAGGCATCAACGGGCCAAATTACGCGACAGGCCTTTAACAGGCCCAAAGTCACGTTGGGCTTAACTGTTGCCACCTTTAGCACGGGCCGTTAGTGGGCCCGATGTCTCGTCGGACCATATATGGCCCATGGGCAGCACGGGCCATTCCCAGGCACTAGTAGTAAACAGGGCTTTGGTCCAGGCCGGGTCAGCCCATTAGTCCCGGTTCAGTCAAGAACCGGGACTAATGTGAGCATTTATCCCGGTTCGTGCGGCTAAGGCATTAGTCCCGGTTTACCTGGGCCCTTTAGTCCCGATTCGTGGCACGAACCGGGACTAAAGGGTGCGATGCCCATTAGTCCCGGTTGGTAGCACCAACCGGTACTAAAGGTTAGACCTTTAGTACCGGTTGGTGCCACCAACCGGTACTAATGGGTTTTGAGGCACACGAACCGGTACTAAAGGTCCCATTTTCAAACTCCCCCCCCTGTGGACCGCCTTTTCAGTTTTAGAAAAAACAAAACAAAATGATGGAAATGTCAAAAAAATAAAATAAAACAAGTTTCCCATGTGATATGTGGTCTACTTGTTGGGAAAATTTACAAATATGAATTTCGACTTTATTTGCAAAATCTCTCTGGAATTTGTAAAATGGGCATAACTTTTGCATACGAACTCGGATTAAAAAGTTTTTATATGAAAAATCATCTACTCGAAAAGTTACATCCACATTTAAAAGGGGGGAACCGCGTTAAACATTTTCAAAATCCTCAAAAACCTAACAGAAAAAAAGTTACGGGGCTTTTAAGATCTAGAGTGGAAAAAATCGAAAAAATTACTAGTCAAATCTGGTCAAACAGTGGTCAAACTGTCGTCAAACAATGGTCAAACTAATTATTCTAGAATATTAGTGTTACTAAATAATTATTTCAGTTATTTTGAATTTTGGTCAAATCTGGTCAAACTGTGGTCAAACAATGGTCAAACTAATTATTCAAGAAATATTAGTGTTACTAAATAATTATTGTTTTTTAAAACAATAGTTTCGAACTCAAACAATGAAATGTGTCACTTCATGCTCAAGCAAAATTCATGAAGGTTAATAGGATTGACATCTTACTATTGTCAAGAAAACAACAAGTGCAGACTTGGAAACGAGAGAGAATACAACCCAGAAGTTAAGCGTGCTCAGGCTGGGGGAGTGGGAGGATGGGTGACCGTTCGGGAAGTTAGATGATTTCGAATGATGAGGGGTGATTAGAGGATAAATTGAGCAGTGATGAGGGGTGGTGATTACACACTAGAGGTTAAAATAATTCAGAAATTTGAAAATAAAAAAAAATTCAAAAAAATTCAAATTTTTTTTTCAAAAAGAATCATAAAATTTCCTTTAGTCCCGGTTGGTAGCTCCACATGGCCGCGCCCTTTAGTCCCAGTTCTGGATTGAACTGGGACTAAAGGGGAGAGGCATTAGTACCGACCCTTTAGTCCCGGTTCGAAAACCGGGACTAAAGGGCCTTACCAACCAGGACAAAAGCCCCTTTTTCTACTAGTGAGGCCCAAACTCACACCAGGCTGAAATGGGCCCATGTCTACATCAGGCCTCTAATAGGCCGAAAATCACTGGGCTGTAGTTGGGCCTAAATATTCGGCGAACAATTAACGGGCCAGATCTCGCTTCGGGGCGCAAATGGGCCCAAATATTGGGCGAACAATTAACGGGCCAGATCTGGCTTTGGGCCGTAAATGGGCCCAAATATTGGGCGAACAATTAACGGGCCAGATCTGGCTCGGGCCGTAAATGGGTCTTTATTAAGCAGGCCGTTATTGGGCTGGCCCACTAGTACCTGATTAAGTTCTACAGGCCTTTGACTGGGCCAGCCTTTTTAACCTATATGGGCCTCTGTTGGGCCCAGCCACGTGTCGACGTATCATAGGCATGTCTCCTCCAATGGACGGGCGAAATCTGGCCCACTGACGAGCTGACAGGTGTTCCCTTCGGCCAATCAGAATTTTACATGTGGAAATTTCCCATTGGTTAGGGCTGTTAACGGGTTATCGGGTCCAAAATCCGACCCGATAGCTTAACGGCGTTCCGTTATGGTGGATGCCACGTGTCGGTCACCCTTGACGAAAGCACTTCTATGACGCGCGATTTATCGTCATGGAAGTGGACACTTCCGCGATGATAATTTTGGTAATGCCATGGAACACTTCTATGACAGCACAGGTATGACTATCTTGATTCTGTCATAAAATCGTCATGGATGTACATGCATGACAAAAAACGTGACCTACTGTGACAAACACGTATCATCACGGAAGTGTATTTTTTTCTAGTGGAAGTGTGGTCTATTTTTGATGAATCTTGATAGTAGTGATACACATATTCATAATGTTGAAGCCAAAAGATGCAGAGTTGATAATGATAGTGCAACTTATTTGTGGCAATGCCGTTCGGATCATATTGGTGTAAAGCGCGTGAAGAAACTCAAACCGATGGAATTTTGGAATCACTTGATTATGAATCACTTGGTACTTGCGAACCATGCCTCATGGGCAAGATGACTAAAACGCCGTTCTCCGGAACTATGGAGCGATCAATAGATTTGTTGGAGATCATACATACTGATGTATGTGGTCCAATGAATGTCGAGGCTCGCGGCGGGTATCGTTATTTTCTCACCTTCACAGATGATTTAAGCAGATATGGGTATATCTACATAATGGAACATAAGTCTGAAACATTTGAAGAGTTCAAAGAATTTCAGAGTGAAGTTGAAAATCATCCTAACTAGAAAATAAAGTTTCTATGATCTGATCGTGGAGGAGAATATTTGAGTTACGAGTTTGGTCTACATTTGAAACAATGCGGAATAGTTTCGCAACTCACGCCACCCGAAACACCATAGCGTAATGGTGTGTCCAAACATTGTAATCGTACTTTATTAGATATGGTGCGATCTATGATGTCTCTTACTGATTTACCACTATCATTTTGGGGTTATGCTTTAGAGACGGTCGCATTCACGTTAAATAGGGCACCATCAAAATCCATTGAGACGACACCTTATGAACTATGGTTTGGCAAGAAACCAAAGTTGTCGTTTCTTGAAGTTTGGGGCTGCGATGCTTATGTGAAAAAGCTTCAACCTGACAAGCTCGAACCCAAATCGGAGAAAATGTGTCTTCATAGGATACCCAAAGGAAACTGTTGGGTACACCTTCTATCACAGATCCGTAGGCAAGACATTCGTTGCTAAGAATGGATCCTTTCTAGAGAAGGAGTTTCTCTCGAAAGAAGTGAGTGGGAGGAAAGTAGAACTTGATGAGGTAACAGTACCTGCTCCCTTATTAGAAAGTAGCTCATCATAGAAACCGGTTCTTGTGACGTCTACACCAATTAGTGAGGAAGTTAATGATGATGATCATGAAACTTCAGATCAAGTTGTTACTGAACCTCGTAGGTCAACCGGAGTAAGATCCGCACCAGAGTGGTACGGTAATCCTGTTCTGGAGGTTATGTTACTAGACCATGACGAACCTATGAACTATGAAGAAGCGATGGTGAGCCCAGATTCCGCAAAATGGTTTGAGGCCATGAAATCTGAGATGGGATCCATGTATGAGAACAAAATGTGGACTTTGGTTGAATTGCCCGATGATCGGCAAGCCATCGAGAATAAATGGATCTTCAAGAAGAAGACTGGCGCTCACGGTAATGTTACTGTCTATAAAGCTCGACTTGTTGCAAAAGGTTTTCGGCAAGTTCAAGGGATTGACTATGATGAGACCTTATCACCTGTAGCGATGCTTAAGTCTGTCTGAATCATGTTAGCAATTGCTGCATTTTATGATTATGAAATTTGGCAAATGGATGTCAAAAGTGCATTCCCAAATGGATTTCTGGAAGAAGAGTTGTATACGATGCAACTGGAAGGTTTTGTTGATCCAAAGGGAGCTAACAAAGTGTGCAAGCTCCAGCGATCCATTTATGGACTGGTGCAAGCATCTCAGAGTTGGAATAAACGTTTTGATAGTGTGATCAAAGCATATGGTTTTATACAGACTTTTGGAGAAGCCTGTATTTACAAGAAAGTGAGTGGGAGCTCTGTAGCATTTCTGATATTATATGTGGATGACATATTGTTGATTGGAAATGATATTGAATTTCTGGATAGCATAAAAGGATATTTGAATAAGAGTTTTTCAATGAAGGACCTCGGTGAAGCTGCTTATATATTGGGCATCAAGATCTATAGAGATAGATCGAGACGGTTAATTGGACTTTCACAAAGCACATACCTTGACAAAGTTTTTGAGGAAGTTCAAAATGGATCAAGCAAAGAAAGGGTTCTTGCCTGTGTTACAAGGTGTGAAGTTGAGTAAGGCTCAATGCCCGACCACTGCAGAAGATAGAGAGAAAATGAAAGATGTTCCCTATGCTTCATCCATAGGCTCTATCATGTATGCAATGTTGTGTACCAGACCTGATGTGTGCCTTGCTATTAGTTTAGCAGGGAGGTAACAAAGTAATCAAGGAGTGGATCACTAGATAGCGGTCAAGAACATCCTGAAATACCTGAAAAGGATGAAGGATATGTTTCTCGTTTATGGAGGTGACAAAGATCTCGTCGTAAATGGTTACATCGATGCAAGCTTTGACACTGATCTGGACGATTCTAAATCGCAAACCGGATACGTGTTTTTATTGAATGGATGAGTTGTCAGTTGGTGTAGTTCTAAACAAAGCATCGTAGCAGGTTCTACATGTGAAGCGGAGTACATAGCTGCTTCAGAAGCAGCAAATGAAGGATTCTGGATGAAGGAGTTCATATCCGATCTAGGTGTCATACCTAGTGCATCGGGTCCAATGAAAATCTTTTGTGACAATTTTGGTGCAATTGCTTTGGCAAAGGAATCCAGATTTCACAAGAGAACCAAGCACATCAAGAGACGCTTCAACTCCATCCGGGATCAAGTCTAGGAGGGAGACATAGAGATTTGCAAGATACATACGGATCTGAATGTTGCAGACCCTTGACTAAGCCTCTTCCATGTGCAAAACATGATCAGCACCAAGGCTCTATGGGTGTTAGAATAATTATTGTGTAATCTAGATTATTGACTCTAGTGCAAGTGGGAGACTGAAGAAAATATGCCCTAGAGGCAATAACAAAGTTATTATTTATTTCCTTATATCATGATAAAAGTTTATTATTCATGCTAGAATTGTATTAACCGGAAACATGATACATGTGTGAATGCATAGACAAACAGAGTGTCACTAGTATGCCTCTACTTGACTAGCTCGTTGATCAAAGATGGTTATGTTTCCTAGCCATAGACAAAGAGTTGTCATTTGATTAACTGGATCACATCATTAGGAGAATTATGTGATTTACTTGACCCATTCCGTTAGCTTAGCACTTGATCGTTTAGTATGTTGCTATTGCTTTCTTCATGACTTATACATGTTCCTATGGCTATGAGATTATGCAACTCCCGTTGACCAGAGGAACACTTTGTGTGCTACCAAACGTCACAACATAACTGGGTGATTATAAAGGTGCTCTACAGGTGTCTCCGAAGGTACTTGTTGGGTTGGAGTATTTCGAGATTAGGATTTGTCACTCCGATTGTCGGAGAGGTATCTCTGAGCCAACTCGGTAATACACATCACTTAAGCCTTGCAAGCATTGCAACTAATGAGTTAGTTGCGGGATGATGTATTACGGAACAAGTAAAGAGACTTGCCGGTAACGAGATTGAACTAGGTATTGAGATACCGACGATCAAATCTCAGGCAAGTAACATACCGATGACAAAGGGAACAATGTATGTTGTTATGCGGTTTGACCGATAAAGATCTTCGTAGAATATGTAGGAGCCAATATGAACATCCAGGTTCCACTATTGGTTATTGACCAGAGACGTCTCTCAGTCATGTCTACATAGTTCTCGAACCCGTATGGTCCGCACGCTTAAAGTTCGATGACGATTATATTATGAGTTTATGTGTTTTGATGTACCGAACGTAGTTCGGAGTCCCGGATATGATCACGGACGTGACGAGGAGTCTCGAAATGGTCGAGACAGAAAGATTGATATATTGGACGACTATATTTGGATACCGGAATGGTTCCGGGTGAGATCGGGATAATATCGGAGCACCAGGAGGTTATCGGAACCCCCCGGGAGGTGTATGGGCCTTAATGGACTTTAGTGGAAAGGAGGGGAAAGGAGCAAGGGAGGGTGCCACCCCCCAAGCCCAATCCGAATTGGGAGGGGGGCCGGCCCCCTTTCCTTCCTCCATCCTTCCTCTTCCTTCCCTCTCCCTCTCCAAAGAGTAGGACTCCCCCCTTGGGCGCGCCTCCTCCCCTTGGCCGGCCCTCTCCTACCCCCCCCCCCCTTTATATACAGAGGAGAGGGGCACCCCATAGACACAACAATTGATCTCTTGGATCTTTTAGCCGTGTGCGGTAACCCTCTCCACCATAGTCCACCTCGATAATATTGTAGCAGTGCTTAGGAGAAGCCCTGCGACAGTAGAACATCAACATCGTCACCACGTCGTCGTGCTGACGGAACTCTCCCTCAAAGCTCGGCTGGATCGGAGTTCGAGGGACGTCATCGAGTTGAACGTCTGCAGAACTCGGATGTGCCGTGCGTTTGGTACTTGATTGGTCGGATCGTGAAGACGTACGACTACATCAACCGCGTTGGGCTAACGCTTCCGCTTTCTGTCTACGAGGGTAGGTGGACACACTCTCCCCTCTCGTTGCTATGCATCACCATGATCTTGCATGTGCATAGGATTTTTTTTGAAATTACTACGTTCCTCAACAACCTTCTCCTGATATAACATGTCCATGGAATCCAACTTCTTTTAACACAAACTCACATTTGCTAAATTTGGCGTATAACTGATGTTCCCTGAGCTTCTCGAGAACTAAACACAAATGATCCTTGTGTTCCTCTTCATTCTTCGAGTACACTAAAATGTCATCAATGAACACAATGAAAAATTTATCCAAGAACTCCATGTACACCTTATTCATCATACTCATGAAATATGCAGGGGCGTTTGTCAGTCCAAATGACATAACCGTGTACTCATATAGCCCGTACCTTGTGGTGAAAGCTATCTTGGGTATATCATGTTCTCGAATCTTCAGTTGGTGGTATCCTGATCGAAGATTGATCTTGGAAAATACTTTAGCTCCTTGCACCTCGTCAAACAAATCATTGTTCATCGGCAGTGGGTACTTGTTCTTGATCGTCACTTCATTCAATGCATGATAATCAACCACCATTCTTTGAGATTTATCCTTCTTATCAACCAAGAGCACTGGGGCTCCCCATTGTGACGAGCTTCATTGAATGTAACCTTTCTCCAATAACTCCTTAATCTGTTTCCTAATCTCCTCCAGATCATTCGCGGGCATCCGGTATGGTCTCTTCGATATTGGTCCGGTGCCTGGCAACAGCTCTATCAAAAACGCGATGTCTCGATCCAGCGGCATGCCTGGTAGTTCCTCTGGAAATACATCCGAGTAATCCTTCACTATAGGAACTTCCTCCTAAACAACGCCCGTGAGGGAGTTTAGGTGAGTCCTCTTTGGGGTATGCCTGGATACATACTTAATCCTTTTTCCCTCCAGGGTGGTGAGTAGAATTGACCTACTAGCACAATCGATGTTTCCTCCATACTTCGATAGCCAATCCATACCCAATATCACATCCAATCCTTGTGACTCCATAATTATTAGGTCTGAGGGGAAAATATGGCTGCCAATGTTTAAGGGTATCCGGTCACAGGATCGGCTGGCCATATACTCTGCTCCTGGTGAGCTTACTAACAAGGGTGTCTTAAGGGGTAAGGTGCGTAACTTAAACTTGTCCACAAATCCCCTTGAAATGTATGAATGCGATGCACCAGTATCAAAAAGAACGAGAGCGGTAAATGACTTAACCAAAAACTTACCGATAACTGCGTCTGGCTGCTCTTCAACCTCCTCCATGTTCACGTGGTGTAACATTCCGAGAATCATGCTACAGTAATCTCATGCCTGATGATGCCTTGTCATCATAATGAAGTTGATAATCCTCACTTGTTTCAAACACAGGTCAAATTCAGATTCCAAAAACAAGTCAAATTCTTGTTTCTCCAAATTGTCGAGCAAAAATGTTCGATGGGTTGAAAATATTCGCTAACTAATTGTCATGAATGGTTCAACATCATTTGAGATATTTAATTTCCTTTGGAAATAAAATAGTTCCAAATGAGCTTTTTCTTATACTTTTCCATTTGTGAAAAATTCAAATCAATTCAAACTCCTCCCAAACTTTTTATGGTAGTGCCAAATATTGCAATGTATTTATGTGGCCAAGTTCCACATTTTAACAAAGACCAATTGGCAGCTCAAAATATTGCAAGCAGATTCCGCAAACAGAATAAAAGTAAAACAAAAAGAGAAAGGCCAATGCTGTAGGATCGAAAGTATGTCTAGAGGGGGGGTGATTAGACTACTTGGCCAAATAAAACTTAACCTTTTCCCAATTTTAGTTCTTGGCAGATTTTAGCTATTGTAGGACAAGTCAAGCAATCATCACACAATTCAAGCAAGCATGCAAAGAGTATATTGGCAGCGGAAAGTAAAGCATGCAACTTGCAAGAATGTAAAGGGAAGGGTTTGGAGAATTCAAACGCAATTGGAGAGACGGATGTTTTTCCCGTGGTTCGGATAGGTGGTGCTATCCTACATCCACGTTGATGGAGACTTCAACCCACGAAGGGTAACGGTTGCACGAGTCCACGGAGGGCTCCACCCACGAAGGGTAATGGTTGCGCGAGTCCACGGAGGGCTCCACCCACGAAGGGTCCACGAAGAAGCAACCACCCACGAGGGTCCACGAAGAAGCAACCACCCACGAAGGGTCCACGAAGAAGCAACCTTGTCTATCCCACCATGGCCATCGCCCACGAAGGACTTGCCTCACTAGCGGTAGATCTTCACGAAGTAGGCGATCTCCTTGCCCTTACAAACTCCTTGGTTCAACTCCACAATCTTGTCGGAGGCTCCCAAGTGACACCTAGCCAATCTAGGAGACACCACTCTCCAAGAAGTAAAAAAATGGTGTGTAGGTAATGAACTCCTTGCTCTTGTGCTTCAAATGATAGTCTACCCAACACTCAACTCTCTCTCATCGGATTTGGATTTTGTGGAAAGAAGATTTGAGTGGAAAGCAACTTGGGGAAGGCTAGAGATCAAGATTCATATGGTAGGAATGGAATATCTTGGTCTCAACACATGAGTAGGTGGTTCTCTCTCAGAACATATGAGTTGGAATTGTGTATGTGTTCTGATGGCTCTCTCCACGAATGAAGAGGAGATGGAGGGGTATTATAGCCTCCACACAAAATCCAACCGTTACACACAGTTTTCCAATCTCGGTGGGACCGAATCAGCAAAATCGGTTGGACCGAAAAGGTAAACCTAGTGACCGTTAGAGATTTTCGGTGGGACTGACATGCAACTCGGTAGGACCGATATGGTTAGGGTTTGGGCATAACGTAATCTCGGTGAGACCGATTACACAAACTCGGTGAGACCGATTTTGGTAATTAGCTAACCAGAGAGTTGGTCAGGCAAACTCGGTGGGACCGATTCGCTCTTTCGGTGAGACCGAAAAGTTACAAAAAGGAAACACTGAATTTACATTGCAATCTCGGTGGGACCGATTCGCTCTTTTGGTGAGACCGAAAAGTTACGAAAGGGAAACAGAGAGTTTGCAATCCCATCTCGGTGAGACCGAGATCCCTATCGGTAGAACCGAATTGCTAGGGTTTGGCAGTGGCTTATGACAAGTGAAACTCAGTGGCGCCGGATAGAAAGAATCGGTATGACCGAGTTTGGCTTAGGGTTTAGGTCATATGTGGATATGGGAAAGTAGTTGAGGGTTTTGGAGCATATCACTAAGCACATGAAGCAAGAGGCTCATTAAGCAACACCTCATCCCTCCTTGATAGTATTGGCTTTTCCTAAAGACTCAATGTGATCTTGGATCACTAAAATATAAAATGAAGAGTCTTGAGCTTTTGAGCTTGAGCCAATCCTTTGTCCTTAGCATTTTGAGGGTTCCACTTTCACATCCATGCCATGCCAATCATTGAGCTTTCCTGAAATAGTCATCTTGGAATAGCATTAGCTCAATGAGCTATATGTTGTTATGAATTACCAAAACCACCTAGGGATAGTTGCACTTTCAAATGCCCCCTTTCCTCACCGGGCCTCAAACCTGCCGGCCCAGTCGCCCCCCCCTACAGGCCGGCCCACTCCCGCACGCCCCCTGGCCTTTTAGGCCGCTCCCTCCCGTGACCTAATCCACCCCCCCCCACGATCTCCACCCTCTCCCTCAAGTGCCGCCACATGAGAGAGCGCTCGGCCCCGATCCACTTCCACACCCCGCATGATCCCCTCTCTCTCTCTCTCGCACGACCTCCCAACCCCGCTCGATCTGGATACCAGCTCGTGCCCAGGGCGCCCAACCTCGGCGCCATCCACCTCGACCTCCTCCTCGCGGCCCCGTCGCCTCTCCCTCTTGGCCAGACGCCTGCCCGACACCGTCGATGTTGCCGCCACCTCGCGTCGTCGTCGGACCCACTGGACCGCCTCCTCGACCCCGCCCCGCCTCTCCATCGACGGTCGTCGTCGAGCCTCGCCACCCCGTACGCCTTCAACGGGGGTGAGGACCCCTTTTTCCTCGCTTCCCTGTCCTCGGACGTCACCGCCCCCCCCCCCCGCTCCATGCCCGAACGCGCCTCGCCCTGGTCGCGAGCCGCGCTCCGGCCGCAGCCCCGCTCGCGCGCCGTGCACGGCCGCCTGCCCGCGCTCACTGTCGGTGTCAAAACCGGCGGATCTCGGGTAGGGGGTTCCGAACTGTGCGTCTAGGCCGGATGGTAACAGGAGGCAAGGGACATGAAGTTTTACCCAGGTTCGGGCCCTCTCGATGGAGGTAAAACCCTACGTCCTGCTTGATTAATATTGATGATATGGGTAGTACAAGAGTAGATCTACCACAAGATCGAGGAGGCTAAACCCTAGCAGCTAGCCTATGGTATGATTGTTGATGTGTACGTTGTCCTACGGACTAAAACCCTCCGGTTTATATAGACACCGGAGAGGGTTAGGGTTACACAAAGTCGGTTACAATGGTAGGAGATCTTCATATCCGTATCGCCAAGCTTGCCTTCCACGCCAAGGAAAGTCCCTTCCGGACACGGGACGGAGTCTTCAATCTTGTATCTTCATAGTCTAGGAGTCCTGCTGAAGGTATAGTCCGGCTATCCGAACACCCCCTAATCCAGGACTCCCTTAGTAGCCCCTGAACCAAGCTTCAATGACGACGAGTCTGGCGCGCAGATTGTCTTCGGCATTGCAAGGCGGGTTCCTCCTCCAAGTACTTCATAGAAGATTTTGAACACAAAGATAGTGTCTGGCTTTGCAAAATAAGTTTCCACATATTGGCATGGAGAGAACAATATTTACACCAATCTAATCTGCTGACGTATTCCGTAGCGTGTCACACCACGGCCAAGCCTTTATTCAAGTCGTTTCATTATCCCACCTCAACGCGTCATGCGAGGCGGTTTCCTTGGAACATTTTGTTAAAGCAGAGATCGTGTCCCCTTATTCCGGGATTCTCATCAATACGGGCATGGGTAACACAACCGCGCCATCGATTACGGCGCTTGGAGATAAGCGAGTTTTACCAGGCTGGTGAGGACATGTAGTTGCGTCCACCCATATAAGGGGATAAAGATCCACCTTTTCACCTACGCCTTCTTCCTCCTTCGCCTATCCATTCTTGCGCACTCGAGCTCCAGCGCCCAAGTCCGCACTCCCCACCTCGACCTTCTCTAGCCATGTCCGGAGCGGGAGGCAAGTGGATGGTCTCCTCCGTCACGGAGGGACATATCAAAAAGCTGAGGAAGGCCGGATACCTGTCTAATGACATCGCGTACCGGCTCCCCGAAAAGGGGCAGCTCATCCCCACCCCTAGGCCCCATGAGAGGGTGGTGTTCCTCCCCCATTTCCTCCGCGGACTAGGCTTCCCTCTTCACCCATTTGTCCGGGGGCTCATGTTCTACTACGGCCTGGATTTCCACGATCTGGCCCCGAACTTCGTCCTCAACATCTCGGCGTTTATCGTCGTGTGCAAGGCCTTCCTCTGCATCCGCCCCCATTTCGGCCTATGGCTCAAGACTTTCAACGTCAAGCCGAAGGTGGTGCGCGGCAACCAGGCGGAGTGCGGAGGCGCCATGGTGGGCAAGATGGCCAACATCCTATGGCTCGAGGGCTCCTTTGTGGAGACCCTGAAGGGGTGGCAATCGGGGTGGTTTTACATTACTGAGCCGCGCGACGCCGAATGGATCGCACCCCCTGAGTTTCGATCCGGACCCCCTACGCGGCTCACCTCCTGGAAGGAGACGGGCCTGTCGTAGGGTAAGAAGGGAGAGCTGACCAGACTCCAAACATGCGTCCAAACCCTGGTGGACAAGAAGCTCAAACTTGTCAACGTAGTCCAGGTTATGCTCATCCGCTTGATCCTCCCGTGTCAACAACGGGCTTTCAACCTGTGGGAGTTCAACCCGGCGCGGCACCAAAACCTGAGTAGGCTCTTCGACACGACGTAAGAAGATGCCTAGAAGGTGCTTTTCAAGGGCGCTGAGGCTCCCTCATCTGCTACCGAGGATCGCGGATTCAGTGCGCAGCGTCATGCTCTGGCGGTAAGCTATTTTTTCCTTTTACAGGGTATCAGTTTTTCATAGTTTGACTCCATGCAGGATCTAAACTCCCTTACATTTGACAGGATTGGCAGGTGACATCCGGACAGATCAATTGTCCGGCTCCTATGCCCGAAGGCCCAGCGAACACTCGCTTGGCGAAGCTGCTGGTTCCGGCACCCTATGTGGTGCCGGAGAAGAAGGCCGCAAAAAAGGCCGCGGGGACTCGAAAGAGTGCCCGACGCCAGGAGGTGTCGGATCCATCATCCGACGGTTCTGGGGCGCATTCCTCCCGTGAAGACGAGGAGGAAGAAGAAGAGACCTCTCCTCCTCCAGCGGGGGAGAGAAGAAAAGGAAGGCCGCCCACTCGGGGGAGGCCGGAGGGTCCAAGAAGGGGAAAACCCTTCCTCCGGACTGCTCCACCGACGCCGACGACGGCGGAGAGGAGTGGCAGCCCAGGGCCAAGCCCTGGCAAAATTGTAAGTATCCGGATACCAGAGTAACTCATAGTATTCTTTTATTGCACAGCTTTCCCTTACGTCGAATATGTTTATGCAGCCCACCCAAAGACCGGCTCCACGCGTCGTCGAGCGGCTCACTAGACTCGTCGGATGTGAACTCGCTTCCGACAGCATCCTCCCCCTGCCCTACGGATGACACCGAAGTGTTGTCCCAACAGGTTCCAAGCCGGGAGGAGGTGGTCCTGGAGGCGCCGCAAGGCGACCTCCCGGACTCCAGGAGTAAAGGGGATGAAACCCCCTGGGGCTCCAAGTCCGGCTCTAGGCCAGACACCACTCCGGAACCTTCAGAGGTTCCAGAGTCCAGCGAGGGACCTCCTTCCAAGAGGAGCAAGTCCGTCATGCCGGTGGCCCCCGTCCAACCGGAGGTGCCGGAAAATATGTTGGAGGCGCTCCAAGGCGCCTCCATCGACGAGGAGCACCGCGCTATTATGAGTGCGGTGGCCCAGAAGGTTCAGTCTGTCAAGAGCGGACTGACTGAAGCTTGTACTGGCCTTTTGATAGGCTTTGAGGTAAGTAAAGAATGTGTAAATAATATTACCGCATAGACAGTAGCCCCTGATGCTCTGTTTGGCATTCGGGAAGAAAAGCCGAATAGAGGATCAAATAGAATTTGCAGGAGTCTAACAAAAATGAGTCAATATGCATATGCAAGCTTCCCTGCTTGCGTCCGCCGCACTGACTGCAGAAGTGGACACGCTAAAGCAGAACCTCGAGCGGTCCGAGCAAGAGCTCGAGCGTGCCAACAAGCAGCTCGAGGATAATGAAGGTAAGAAATACCTTGTTTTTAAATATATATAAAAAGGTGCAATTGCAAAAAATGACAGGATTATCGTGGCTATTTTAGGGGCCAGGTCTGAAGTGGCGACCCTTAAGCAAGCGCTAGTCGAGGCCGAGAAGAGGGTGGCCACGGAGCGCACCGAGCGGGAGAAGTATGAGGCCGAGGTTGGCAAGGTGCGGCAAGAGCTCCAGGCTCTCATGGAAAAACATGAGAGTTTGGAGCTTGACTCGAAGACGCAAGCGTCCGAGCTCGCGGTGGCTATTGAAAATGCCAAATCTGCCAAGGCCGAATCCCAGAAGACCCTTCAAGAGTTGGATGAGGTGAAGAAGATAGCGGTGGGTAAGGCATTCTTTATGCAAAGCAAACACATAAACGTGAGTTACTTGTTACTTACCCGAATCCGGAGCTCTCCAGGAGTGTTCGCAGATCTTCCCCGGAGTGTGTCCGATGCCGCCACATTCTATCAAGCCGAGGAGGGCAGCTTGACGGAGAAGGTGTTCTGGTCTCAGTACGCTGAGGCCGGACACCCCGTGCCCCTGAGCGACCAGCTGAAGCAACTGGTCGAGCTCCACAAGGTGGCCGAACAGGCCATGAAGGGCCTCATTGTTCAGCTGTGGCCTGGAGGGGCTCTGCCTGGGAGCTATTTCGGGCTGGTGCGGCGGCTCGTGGAGGCCTGTCCAAGGCTCGAAGTCATCAAGCGCTTCGTCTGCATTGAGGGTGCCCGTAGGGCCCTTGCCCGTGCTAAGGTGCACTGGGGTAAGCTGGATGCTAAGAAGCTTGTGAAGGACGGGCCACCGCCGGGGAAAGAGCATCGCAAGCCCGAGAATTACTATAAGGATGTTCTGAAGGGTGCCTGCCTTGTGGCGGATGAATGTTCTAGGGATGTAATTTTTGAGTGAAACTTGCTTGTTTTGTCCTATGCGCTAAAAACTTGTTTATATGCGCTAAGCAATGCTGTTGGAATTTAAAATATTACCTTCTGTGCGGCTGTTTATCAATTCTGAGAGATGGCGAGTCGTCGGCTTCTGCCCCCGTGCCGCTAGTGCTAGGGTGTACGGGGATAAACCTGAGCGCTCTTTTTCCCATTTTTGGGTCCTTCGAGGGAGGCGCTTAGCCCAACGAACAAGGCAATCGGACTATAATGCGTGAACACTCTCACTTAGCCATAGAATTCTATAATTTTAAATTTCGGCGAAGCCCCTGGTATTCGGAAGACCGAGTTCGGGGCGCTATCCACGCCTTGGCCGGAGAGAGCCGGCTCCTCGCCCTAAGCAGATAAGTCTTTAGGGACTCGAAAAAAACCTCTCGAACAGCGACCAGCTCTCGCTTCATCATGACAGTCAGTTTTAGCTTTCTCCACTGAGGTGCTCGACCCAGATCAACTGGGGCACAATCGCAGTGGTTCTCCTAGTGCTACCTTAGCCGATATAGCGAAACGTAAGGCACCAAAACATAGGAGCCGGGCAAACCCAACTATTGACCCAATACATGATTCGGAGTCAATGCATATAATGTTATAAGTTCGGGGTGCCGCACTTGTTAAAGTGTTCGGACTTCTTACACCATATTGAGGGGTACTAAAGCCCCTGGCGTATTTTGGCCGTACCAACGTGCATGGGTGCAGCATGTCGTTAAGGAACATATATAAAGAAAAAAGGTAATGCAAAAATAGACGAAAGCTATGCATTGTTTATTAAAAAGGGGTGCGATCTAGGCAGAACGATACAAGTAATGCGATAAGTAGATGGTTGGACTAGTTAACATGTCCGCTCCAGGGGAAAGCTGCGGAATAGTATGTGGAACGGGTATACTGCTCGTGATAGAGACCACCTGGGAGTTCCGTAATGCGGCGTGGCTTGTCTGCTTCCCTGGTTCTTGCATCGTTTGTGCGGCAATTGAACTGCCGAACAGGCCTTCCGAAGGATGAAGTCTTGAAAGTAAGAGAAAATTAAAAAATCGGCAGCCCCTGGTACGGTTTAAGCCATGTTTTGGGCGTCCCGTGATGGTGCCCCTCCCGCTGTGCCCATGGTATCTCTAGAGTGTAGTTATGTACGCGAAGTACTAGCGTCGCCTTTTTGCGAGGGTTGGGGTTGGGGCCGCATTGCTATGCCTGCTCGGATCTTGCCAGGCGGTCTTGTTGTAGGTTACTCCGGGCACGCTTGACGGTGTCCGGTCGTTTAGTGGCCGGACTAGAGAACTGCCTGGAGAGGCTGCTTTCTACTTCCGCTGCAAGGGCCGCCGTGTGCTCCTCCGTTCGGAGGGAGAGTTCGGTGTTTCCATTGACCGTAATTACTCCTCGAGGGCCTGGCATCTTGAGCTTAAGGTATGTGTAATGCGGTACCGCATTGAACTTAGCGAATGCGGTTCGCCCGAGCAGTGCGTGATAACCACTGCGAAACGGGACTATGTCGAAGATTAACTCCTCGCTTCGGAAATTATCCGGAGATCCGAAGACCACTTCAAGTGTGACTGAGCCTGTACAGTTGGCCTCTACACCTGGTATTACGCCTTTAAAGGTCGTTTTGGTGGGCTTAATCCTCGAGGGATCTATGCCCATTTTCCGCACTGTATCCTGGTAAAGCAGGTTCAGGCTGTTGCCGCCGTCCATAAGGACTCTAGTGAGATGAAATCCGTCAATAATTGGGTCTAAAACCAATGTGGAGAATCCGCCATGACGGATTCTAGTGGGATGGTCCCTTCGATCAAAGGTGATCGGGCAGGAGGACCATGGGTTGAACTTTGGGGCGACTGGCTCTACCGCGTATACGTCCCTTAACGCGCGCTTTCGCTCCCTTTTGGGGACCTGGGTTGCGTATATCATGTTCACCGTCCACTCTTGTGGGGGAAAACCCTTCTGTCCATTGTTGTTCAGCGGCCGGGGCTCCTCGTCGTCATCGCTAAGCAGCCCCTTGTCTTCATTTTCGGTGTTTAACTTGCCTGCCTGCTTGAACACCCAACAATCCATGTTGGTGTGATTGGCTGGCTTTTCGGGGGTGCCATGTATCTGGCACGAGCGGTCGAGTATTTGGTCCAAACTGGACGGGCCCCTAGGATTCCTTTTGAATGGCTTTTTCCGCTGACCAAATTTAGAGCCTCTGAATCCAGCATTAACTGCCGTATCCTCAGCATTGTCGCCGTTAATGCGGCGCTTCTGCTTGTTGCGACGCGGCCTGCCACTACTGTCCCTGGTGTCCGAATTACCATGGTTCTTGGTCATATTGTTGCTACGAGCAAGCCAGCTATCTTCTCCCGCGCAAAAGCGGGTCATGAGTGTCATGAGTGCTGCCATAGATTTCGGCTTTTCCTGTCCAAGGTGCCGGGCCAGCCACTCGTCACGGATATTGTGTTTGAAGGCTGCTAGGGCCTCAGCATCTGGACAGTCGACTATTTGATTTTTCTTTGTTAGGAACCGTGTCCAGAATTACCTGGCCGATTCCTCTGGCTGCTGAATTACGTGACTTAGGTCATCGGCATCTGGGGGCGCACATAAGTGCCCTGGAAATTGTCAAGGAATGCGGCTTCCAGGTCCTCCCAACAACTGATTGATCCTGTTGGCAAGCTGTTAGCCAATGCCGAGCTGGTCCTTTAAGCTTGAGTGGGAGGTATTTGATGGCGTGGAAATCATCGCCGCGGGCCATGTGGATATGAAGGAGATAATCTTCGATCCATACCGCATGATCTGTTGTGCCATCATATGATTCGATGTTTACGGGTTTGAAACCCTCGGGGATTTGATGATCCATTATTTCGTCTGTAAAGCAGAGTGGGTTGCGGCGCCTCTGTACTGGGCTATATCGTGACGTAGCTCCAATGAGCCTTGTCTACTGTGTTCAGCCCCGCCGAATTTGTGGCTGGCGTGACGGTTACCGTCTCGAGCCGTGGGGCGCCCACGCGATCCGTAGATCGATCTTCTTTGCCTTGCCTTGTCCTCCAACATGTCTCGTAAGTCCGGTGCATATTCCCGTGCCTTGGTATGGGGTGCGGCTTGAGTGGAGGGCCGAGAGGCCTCTCTGTCGCGACCACGAGGTGGCCGGTCGGCCGCATCAAGTGCTTCCTCCTCTAATCGGGGTAGCAACCTGCGCTTTGGGTAGCTCCTGGAGGGGCGTTCGAGTTTATGCTCTTCGGCCGCGAGGACTTCAGTCCATCTGTCGACTAGCAAATCTTGATCAGCTCGAAGCTGTTGCTGTTTTTTTTAGGCTTCTTGCCGTGGCCATAAGCCTGCGTTGAAAACGCTCTTGCTCGACGGGATCCTCTGGCACGACGAATTCGTCGTCATCGAGGCTTGCCTCGTCTTCGGAGGGAGGCATATAATTATCGTCCTCGACCTCTCTGCCTGCCGCTCTCTCATGAGGGCTCGTTTCTCCATCCTCCTGTGCCAAATCTTGCTGGAGGGGGTTTTCTTCAGCGCTTTCCGGAGTATTATTATCTCTCGTGCTGGAATCACCGTGTTTGTTTTGGCGGGATTTTGAGCGGCGCCGCTGACGCCGGCGCTTAGGCTGTTTCTTGGAGGGGTAATCCTTCACTGTTCCATCGCCATCTCCCTCTTTTGGGGTGTCCACCATGTATATGTCATATGACGAGGTGGCTTTCCAGGGCCTAGTAGGCGCTGGTTCTTCATCATCTCCTTCATCGGTGTCCATACCGTCGATATCTTCGGAGTCGAAGTTGAGCATGTAGGTTAAGTCGTCGACAGTGGCTACAAAGTGGGTGGTGGGTGGGCTTTGAATTTCTTCATCGTCCATATGTACCCCAACCTTGCTGACCGTAGTCCGGCCAGGGCTCTCTAGATAAACAGAGAGACTTTAGTGACTTCAGGATATCACCGAAAGGCTAGTGCTGAAAGATGTCCGCGGCAGTGAACTCCATGATCGGCGCCCAATCGGATTCGATTGGCAGGGGCGCGGAGGGCTCGGAGTCCAGAGAGGAGTCCAGCTCCTTGGAGTCACGAGTCTCGAAGAGTATGGGGCTGGTGCTTGGCTCAATCGTTGTTGGGGTCGCAGCCCCCGAGGTGGCGTCCAGCCGCCCATCCTCGATCGGCACAGTTGGCTCCAAATTAAGGATCGGAGCCGATGCGGGTGCGGCCTCCAGGGCACTGTTCGGCGGCAGAGCTAGATCATGCTCGTCGTGACAGTGCGGCGCGCTCAGCAGTGGCTCGAATCCGTTGAAGATCAAGTCCCCGCGGATGTCAGCCGTGTAGTCTAAACTTCCAAATCTGACCTGACGGCCAGGGGCGTAGCCTTCGATCTGCTCCAGACGGCCAAGCGAATTGGCCCGCAGTGCGAAGCCGCCGAAGACGAAGATCTGTCCGGGGAGGAAGGTCTCACCCTGGACTGCATCACTAACGATGATCGTAGGAGCCATCGAGCCTGACGGCGACGACACAGAGGAACTCTCACTGAAAGCACCAATGTCGGTGTCAAAACCGGCGGATCTCAGGTAGGGGGTCCCGAACTGTGCGTCTAGGCCGGATGGTAACAGGAGGCAAGGGACACGAAGTTTTACCCAGGTTCGGGCCCTCTCGATGGAGGTAAAACCCTACGTCTTGCTTGATTAATATTGATGATATGGGCAGTACAAGAGTAGATCTACCACGAGATCGAGGAGGCTAAACCCTAGAAGCTAGCCTATGGTATGTTTGTTGATGTGTACATTGACCTACGGACTAAAACCCTCCGGTTTATATAGACACCGGAGAGGGTTAGGGTTACACAAAGTCGGTACAATGGTAGGAGATCTTCATATCCGTATCGCCAAGCTTGCCTTCCACGCCAAGGAAAGTCCCTTCCGGACACGGGACGGAGTCTTCAATCTTGTATCTTCATAGTCCAGGAGTCCCGCTGAAGGTATAGTCCGGCTATCCGAACACCCCCTAATCCAGGACTCCCTTAGTAGCCCCTGAACCAAGCTTCAATGACGACGAGTCTGGCGCGCAGATTGTCTTCGGCATTGCAAGGCGGGTTCCTCCTCCAAGTACTTCATAGAAGATTTTGAACACAAAGATAGTGTCTGGCTTTGCAAAATAAGTTTCCACATATTGGCATGGAGAGAACAATATTTACACCAATCTAATCTGCTTACGTATTCCGTAGCGTGTCACACCACGGCCAAGCCTTTATTCAAGTCATTTCATTATCCCACCTCAACGCGTCGTTGGCTCGCCAGCACCCCCTGATGCTGCGTGCACGCACGGGCGCCCGCCCCGTTAGCTCACTGCACCCGCGCGCCCGAGACCCACTAAGGCCCCCAAGGGCCTATGACAAGGGGGGCCCGCCCCAAAACATTTTTTTAAAGTAGTTAAAAATAATAATAATGATAAAAATATTAATTAATTAATTAATTAATTAACTTAATTAATTCTGATTAATTAACCTAATCACTTAGTTGACTAATTAATCATGATTAGTTAGTCTAGCTAATGACAAACTGGACCCACACGTAGTTGACCCAGTCAACTGCATAGTTGACTGCTGACGTCAGCATGATGTCATGCTGATGTCATCTTTTACTATTCTGGATAATGTTGAAATAAATAATTAAATTCCAGAATTAATAAAAACTTTAGAAAATCATATTAAATAACCGTAGCTCGTATCGAAAAACGTATACATGAAAGTTGCTGAGAACGAGGGGACGAACCCGAATACGCTACCCACATACATGTCAGATGCCTATAACTTTCTGAACATGGAACATTCCCCCTCCGGTCATCTATCTGACACAGGTCCGGAACCGGGAAAACATTCCCGGTTGTTTTCCCCCTTCACCTATATCGTGTAGCCATACGTTAAGTCACACCCGGCACAACATATTGCCACGTTATGCTTTGTGATACTATGTTTGCTTTATATTTACTGTTTCTTCCCCCTCTTCTCTCCGATAGACCCCGAGACCGATGTTGCCCCTGTGATCGACTACGTCGACGACGACCCCCCCTTGCTAGAGCAACCAGGCAAGCCCCCCTTTGATCATCCCGATATCGCCCATTCCATTCTCTCATGCTTGCATTAGATTTTGCTACTATTATTGTTTGCTCCTATTCTACTGCATAGCCTGTTTATTATAACATGGTATTGTTACCTACCTGCGTATCCTAAACTGCTTAGTATAGGTTGGTTAGAGACCCATCAGTGACCCCCACTTGACCCGACTGCCCTGCTGGATTATCAGAAGACCCGATCAACGGGATCGAAGACCAGGCCCCAACACCTCACGTCACATCACGCCCCTTTGTTGCTTGACTCTGCAAAGTTACCATCGAGTGCCAAGGGTGGAACCTCATACATCACTCCTGATGAGATCTCTGTAGAGTAGCTATTCGGTTGTGGTCATCGAGGGTGATTTCCTCCTTAACCACTTCCGATACGACTCTGTCGTGCAACCCCTCAAGTGTGAACCTCGAGGGTGGTTCCTCTTACGTTCACCTTGATGTTTACATCGAGTGGGAATCCGACAAGGGTGATTCCTCAAGTTTCCCCCCTTGGTATTAGACACATAGTTACTATGGTTACTATGACTTTGCACTGGACCCTGTTACTAAAGACGGGTTGGCCCTGAGGGGTACCCGCACGAGCTTAATTGCGAGTGATGTGGAGTCGGGTTGACCTGGAAGGTGCCCGCAAGATACTTACGAGGCGTGGCCGGGAATTCTTAGCCCTTGCCGCAAGTACTCGAGACGGGGCGACGGGGTCACACCGATCGTGAGTCTCTGCTCGTTACCGTGCGTTCCTAATCCACTACGATTTGGATATTTGATCCGAGGGGCCTCTGGCCTGATAGCACTAACCATCACGTGGGCATAGTATGGGCGTTCTGCGTCGTATACATCAGCCGAAGCTTAATAGACGTCAGCGACTGAGCGGCGCGTGCCGGGTTGGACTGGTAAGCACCTACCTTGTTGAAGGAGGTAGCTAGGTCTGCTCATCGGCCACCCACGCAACATGCAGGAGTTCCCGGGGAGATGGCCCATGACCCCTGGGGGCATAGGTTTAGTCCAGCGTGCTGGCCTCTCTATTAAGCCTAGGTCAGGTTGCGGCGTATTGTTTGGCCGAGGCCGGGCATGACCCAGGAAAGTGTGTCCGGCCGGAGTTAATCGAGCGTGGTGGGTAAGTTGGTGCACCCCTACAGGGAACAAAACATCTATCGATAGCCTGTCCTATGGTAACGGACACTTGGAGTTGTATCCCGATCGATACAACTAGAACTGGATACTTGTGATGAGAAATGGATTGTGATGAGACTTGGATATGAGATGATAACTGGATAGTATGGCTCTGGGATCGCTTTCTCGCAGGGAGTCGAGAAAGGATCTCTGGCCGAGGTTGATAACACTTCTACTACTTTACTTATGCTACTCTACTCCCTCCTGTTGCTGCAAGATGGTGGTTTCCAGAAGATGCTAGTCTTCGATAGGCTAGGCTTTCCCCTTCCCTTCTGGCATTCTGTAGTTTAGTCCACAGATACAACCCATTCCTTTGATACAGATGCATACTTAGTTTAGATCTGATGTAAGTCTTTTGAGTACTTTGGATGAGTACTCACGGTTGCTTTGCTACTTCTTTTCCCCCATACCCATTTGTTGCGATCAGATGTTGGAGCCTAGGAGCCAGATGCCACTGCCGACGCCTGCTACTACGTGGAGACCGCTGACGACCAGGAGTAGTTAGGAGGCTCCCAGGCAGGAGGCCTTGCCTTTTCTATCGATGTTGCTTTTGTGCTAGCCTTCTTAAGGCAAACTTGTCTCACTCATGTCTGTACTTAGATATTGTTGCTTCCGCTGACTCTTGTGTATTCGAGCCCTCGAGGCCCCTGGCTTGTAATATAAAGCTTGTATTATTTTAATTTGTGTCTAGAGTTGTGTTGTGATATCTTCCCGTGAGTCCTTGATCTTGATCATACACATTTGCGTGTATGATTAGTGTACGATTGAATCGAGGGCGTGACACGTGGTTCACTTGTCCCTTGTTGAAAGGGTTGGGCTTCTTCCTAGAGCTTCCATTGCCATTTCCATTCTTGAGTTCAGGACACTCATTGGCATAGTGTCCAATCTTCCCGCACTTGAAACAAGTAACATGACTTTGGTCCTTCTTGGCGGGTGTGCTTGGGTTAGAGCGATTCTGACTGCTTCCTCCACTCCCATTTCCATTCCTAGAGCCATTGTGGTTATGCGATCTTCCTCCATTGTGGTTATGGCCTCCATTGTTATGGGTATATCCTCCCGAATTTGGGGTGAACCGAGGTTTCTGCTGAGCTCCTGAATTGTACTTCCCTTGTCCATTCTTTCTTTTGTGGCTCTCAATCTGCTGCTGCTTTCCTTCAATCATAAGAGCCTTATCTACCAACTCCTGGTAGTTGTTAAATGTCGCCACCATTAACTGCATACTCATCTCATCATTCAGCCCTTCCATAAACTTCTCTTGCTTGGCATCTGTCGCCACATCATCTAGGGCATAGAGGGCTAACTTAATAAAATCATCCAAGTATTGCCCCACAGTATGGTTTCCCTGGCGTAAGTTGCGAAACTCATGCTTCTTGATGCTCATAGCTCCAGTTGAGACATGAGAAGTGCGGAACGCTTGCTGAAACTACTCCCAAGTAACATTGGCTATAGGGAAGGTGGCTGTGTAATTCTCCCACCATGAGGCTGCAGGTCTGTAGGATCGAAAGTATGTCTAGAGGGGGGGTGTTTAGACTACTTGACCAAATAAAAATCTAGCCTTTTCCCAATTTTAATTCTTGGCGGATTTTAGCAACTTAGCACAAGTCAAGCAAACAACCTACACATGCAATTCTAAGATTATAGCAGCTGAATGTAAAACAATTGCATATGAAGGTAAAGGGAGGAGTTTGCAGAGAGCAAACGCAATGTAGACACGGAGATTTTTGGCGTGGTTCCGATAGGTGATGCTATCGTACATCCACGTTGATGGAGACTTCAAGCCACGAAGGGTAACGGTTGAGCGAGTCCACGGAGGGCTCCACCCATGAAGGGTCCATGAAGAAGAAACCTTGTCTATCCCACCATGGCCATCGCCCACGAAGGACTTGCCTCACTAGGGTAGATCTTCACGAAGTAGGTGATCTCCTTGCTCGTACAAACTCCTTGGTTCAACTCCACAATGTTGACGGAGGCTCCCAAGTGACACCTAACCAATCTAGGAGACACCACTCTCCAAGAGGTAACAAATGGTGTATAGATGATGAACTCCTTGCTCTTGCACTTCAAATGATAGTCTCCCCAACACTCAACTCTCTCTCATAGTATAGGATTTGGTGGAAAGATGAAGTATCTTGACCTCAACACAAGTGTAGGTGGTTCTCTCTCAGAAAATGTATGTTGGAAGTGTAGGCATGTTATGATGGCTCTCTCCACGAAAGAAGAGTGGGTGGAGGGGTATATATAGCCTCCACACAAAATCTAACCGTTACACACAAATCACCAAACTCGGTGGGACCGAATCATAAAACTCGGTCAGACCGATTTTATTCATAATGTGACCGTTAGGGTTTTTGGTGGGACCGACATGTCAACTCGGTGGAACCGATATCATTAGGGTTAGGGCATAACGTAAACTTGGTGAGACCGATTACACAAACTCTGTGAGACCGATTTTGGTAATAGACTAACCAGAGAGTTAGTCAGGCAATCTCGGTGGGACCGATTCACTCTCTCGGTAGGACCAGCACGTTACGAAAGGGAAACAGCGAGTTTGCATTGCAATCTCGGTGGGACCGATCGCTAATCTCGGTTGGACAACAACGTTACGAAGGGAAGCAGAGAGATTGCAATCCCATCTCGGTGAGACCGAGATCCCTATCGGTGGGACCGAAAAGACTAGGGTTTGTGGTAGTGGCTATGTCAAGTGAACTCGGTGGTGCTGGATAGATCAAATCGGTGGGGCCGAGTTTGACTTTTGGTTTGGGATATATTTGGATATGAGAAAGTGGTTGAGGGTTGTGGAGCATATCACTAAGCACTTTGAGCAAGAACCTCATTAAGCAACATCTCATCCCCTCCTAATAGTATTGGCTTTTCCTATGGACTCAATGTGATCTTGGATCACTAAAAATGAAATGTAGAGTCTTGTGCTTTGAGCTTGAGCCAATCCTTTTGTCCTTAGCATTTTGAGGGGTCCACTTTCTAATCCATGCCATGCCAATCATTGAGCTTTTCCTAAAATATTTAACTTCAAGTAGCATAAGCTCAATGAGCTATATGTTGTTAGGAATTACCAAAACCACCTAGGGATAGTTGCACTTTCAATCTCCCCCTTTTTGGTAATTGATGACAGCATATAGATCAAAGCTTCGACAAATGATTATAAGATTGAAAAACATCGTCGCTTTGAGAAGTATGTGATAAGCAAGGCCCCCCCTAAATTTGTGCATTATTTAAAATTTGCTTTTGAATGCAAATGCACAATCGAGGACCATGGGTTACTGTTCCATGTCACATACATCTTGGTGGAGCGCTCAAAATGATAGAAATTAAAAGCATGCACTCATCACCAAGCAAGTGAATGGTCATATATGGAATATAAAGGATAGCATCATTCAACCAAACATTAAGATAGCATATGATCAACCACATGATCATATAAGTATCTCACAAGGACATAAAGTATCTCACACAAGCACACAATAAAGTAGTTCAACCAAAATAGCAAGAGAGATAAAAAGCAAGACACTCTCTCTCGAAGCCTATGATCTATACATATTTCTCCCCCTTTTGGCAACAAGTGACCAAGAAGTTTGAAAATGCATAGTGCTACGTCTCTTAGGCTTGGTCTTTGAGAGGTGGCGTAGATAGAACTCCAAAGATGAAGGCTTCTCATGAAGTAGTTGAAGCTGATGGAGTGGGTGCTGGAGGTGGCACTGGAGCTGTAGCTGCTGGTGCTGACACTGAAGCTCTAAAATCTGAGACTGGCACTGCAGCAGACCTTGGACCTCGTGGCACATGCTTAAAAGCAATAGTGGTTGCTTTTCCTCTCCTCTCCGCTGGTTCCTCCTGAAGCTGCTCAACTGCAGTCTGAATCTCAGTCACCTTTAGATCAAGATCATAGAATTTTGTTTCCACAATCCTCTCCAGGCTCTCCTGATTCTGAGTCAGGGTGTCCAAGCCCTTCTCAATCCTCAGTGTAGCTTGAATCAGATAGGCTAACTGATCTTGCTTGCTCTTCAGGAAGACTCGAGATGCCTCTTCAACACTTGGCATCTGGGCAGCTTTCTCAGCCTTTTCATTGGCTCTCTTCTCCTGTACTTGAGCTCATGATGGTTCTTGCTCATTCATCACAACAATGTTGTCTTGAAACTCAGGATATAGAGGTAGATTCTCCTTGTCCAGCAAGTAAGTCCCTGTGCCCATCTTAGAGTTGATGAGCTCCTGAATGTGTGGGGCATACCCACAACTCCTCTTTTGATCAGCAATAGTCCTTTTGACCGTTTCTACACTCAATCTCATAACTTTGAACTTCTGGGGGACATCAAAAATTTGTAGCATATTGATGGAGTGTCCTCTGGTCATCTTGTGATCTCCTGACTTGGGTAGCAATGTGTGCCTTAAGATCCAGTTAATGGTAGGCAGACCAGACAACAAATAGTGTGCAGATCCAAACTTATGTGTTTCTAAAGCCTTATCAGGGATCTCCTTGTACATTTTGCCATTGAGTTGTGGTCTTTCTTCTTGGTGGCATACACGTCCAAGTCATCTTCATGTTCCTTTGGGGCATTAATTAGCTTGGCCCATTCATCAACTGTGGACAGGTACCTAGTACCCCAGACATCCAAACTATCCTCCCATCTGGATAGAAGTGGGCAATGGAGTAGAACTGCATGATCAACTCATCATTCCATTTGGTGAGCTTTTGTCCAACGAATTCATCTACTCCACAAGCCTTAAAGCTGTCATACACTCCAGGGAAGTGATCTTCATTTTCCCGGATGAACTCCCAGTCCACCCATTTCATGTCACACACTATGGGCTTCTTGTCAAGAAGAATAGTCTCGTAGAAATCTTGTTGTTCCTTTGTATGGAACATGTAGTCAACTGCAGTCCTCCTCCTAATAGCATAGGGATCAGACTGTCTCCACAACCTCAGTCTTGCATCTTTCCTGATGTGCATGTCCTCAGCGACTAGGTGAGCATCATTGTGGTCAGGAATTTTGGGCTTCAACTTCCTCAAAACAAGAGAATCATCTTCTTCTTCTTCAGCTTCAGGGACTGGGGCCTTGTTCTTCTCCTCAGCAGGTATACTCCTGGTGTTCCTCTTGGGTTTTGGGGGTTTCTGAGCAGCAGCCTTGGGAGCAGACTTGGGCTTAGATGGAGTAACCCCTGACTTGATTGCATCTCCCATAAGCTTCCGAGCCTTAGGAGCTAGTGCAACATCCTCTTCCTCCTCCTCTTCTTTAGAATCTCTCATAATGGAGGATCTACCAACTACTCTGGCAGTGGTTTTCTTGACCCTTTCCTTCCTTTTCTTTCCTTCTCCAACTGCCTCTTCAGTTGTCTTGGAGGTTTCAGCAGTTGAGGCTTTGGCCTTTGACTTGGGAATTCTCTTTGCTGGAGCCTTCTTGTGCATCCCAGCCTTTGTTGTAGCAGCTGAGCCATACTCTTTCTTTAGCACATTTTTCTTGGAGCTGACTTCTTCCTCAACAGCCACATAATCCTCATCCTCAGAATCTGAGGTCTTCTTCTTCCTTGGGCAAGTCGCTTGGTGTGCTCCTGCTTCCCTCATCAGAAGTGCTAGAGGGACTAGTGCCCTCACTCATATGAACCTGCTCCTCATACTTGTTCTGGCTGTCACTTTGATTAGATATCTTGCAGGCAAACTGTTAGCAGACCCTGTGAATAGATTGTAGATGGGGTAGAGTAGATGAGCATCACAAAGTGCAGAATTTTTGCAAAACATATGACTTAAAAACTTAGTTTTAGTTCTTCACAGAAAGCATTTAGGATCTACCAATTTGTAAACTCGGTGATACCGAAGCAGCTTTTGGAACCTAAACTAGTGAACTCGGTCAGACGGAGTCACGGTTCGGTGGCACCGAGACTGCTAGGGTTTCACAGAGAATCAAACTCGGTCACACCGATTTGTAATTTTCGGTCAGACCGAAAACACATGTGCAATGGCCTAACCAAAATCGGTGAGACCGATTTCTACAACTTGGTTGGTCCGAGATGAGTTCGGCGGAGATCTAACCCCAAAATTTTCAAATCTAATCTAATCTACGGGATGCTTTCGCTGGACAGGATGATTTCATACATGGCAAGAATCATGGCAAAGAAATGTGCTACAAATCGGAGTTAAGGAATAGCACAAAGATCAAGTTCATAACCTACTTCGGCGGTGAACTTGCTACGGTGGCAACGGCAGGGCAGAGTGCCATTGACGGCGGCGGAGACCAGCGGCGGGAGGTCGCTGGCGGTGAGAGGATGATCCGGAGACCCGATGAGGCAGAGCAGTCACGCGCGCGTGAAAGGTCATGCACCCGTCAGTATATATATAACCTGACCCTGTCGGTGTGACCGAGTGGAACAACTCGGTGGCACCGAGATGCAGAACTGCAAGCGGTTACTGCAACTCGGTGTGACCGTAAAGTTCTAATAGGTTGCAGCGAGATTGAAAACCTAGATCAACTTAGTGATCTCGATGTGACCGAAATGGATGACTCGGTCATACCGAAGTGCACAAAGAGGTTTTGGAAGTTTAAGTCTATGACGAATCGGGGACTCCGAGTGCTCCTCACACAGAGTGGTTCGAATCTGACTTGATCAAACTTTGTGATGTAGCATGAATAGAGTTTGAGACGAGGAAAGAATAGATAGCTAGAGGGAGTTCTTAGGCATTCATGTCCACCCATTTGGCAAAAGAGAAAAAGCCAAACAATCAAAGCAACAAATGGATGTCCTTGAATGAGTAAAATATGCAGCCAACATGCTCACACAATAAGATGGCAAAAGAAGTATGTGACAAAGCATGCACAAACACTCTAGCATATATCAAGCAATTTGGCGATGACTAGGTCTTCTATATATGAGTATATTGACTTAGGAGTCAAATGAGAACATTCGATCATAGGTCATACTCATCGTTTAAGCACAAGTGGGGTTGCCACTTTTACATAAAGCATTGTTGTGTTCACACCATTAGAGTTGCTTTAGCTCAATTGATTAGAGTAAAGTTGCGCCTAGATGTGATATCCTCCATTAAAAGGGATGAACTAACCTTGGGTTTTGTCAATGATGACTTCATGTAGGTGTTGAAGATGTAGATGCTCAATGTTGATGTAGATCCTTTGGAGCAATCCTTTGAAGCGAGTTGCACTTTTAATACCTACACGGGTTAGTCCCACAAGGAACAAACAAGGATATCCATAGACATAGAGTCATATTCACATGAGATGATGTCCATGAATGCATTAGGTTACCTTGTCCCTTGTCTTACCAACAAGAGGGTTTGTGACTCCTTGAACTAGTGCAAGATATGGAAGTTGTTTGCACTTTTCCTCACCAAAATTATATGAGTGAAGTGTGTTGACGGAGTCACCCTCAAGAACTCTCTAGTTCTTCTTCTTCTGGATCCACAACATCTTGATGGGAATCCTTGGAGTTGTAGTCGTACTTGATGAAGTAGAACTTGATGTAGTCTTGGGAACCCACTTCACCAAGGCTTTGGGAGCTTCTTTAAATGCATCAATCTCCTCTAGAAGCTTGTCCTTCCCTTTTTGCTTGTGGTCTTGTGGTGGAAGATCATCTTGACCTTGTGTCCTTGAAAGAAGTAGGATCATACTTCTCTTGTTGAGGAACAAATTTCGTCTTGGGGTATTCATCTTCTTCCCACTCAACTCCATTGGCATTGAACTTTCATTCAAAACCAACACCTTGATTCTTCCGGTGTCTTCCTTGCTTGCGTACAATTTCCTCAAATTGCTTACTTCTTGCAAGGCTCTTGTAAACACCTTTCTCTATAATTCCCTTCAATAAGCTATTTTATTTCTCAAGCATAACTTGGCTAAGAGAATCATTAGTGGAATCAAGAGAACTACTAGAAGCAACATCATTGAGTTTAGCATGATTATTGTTACTACTAGACGAAGAATCTTTCTTACTCTTGTTGCTAGATTTAACTTGTGGCATGTAAGTAGACAAAAGTAAATGCTTGGCAATCTAAGAGGAACTTTTCTTGCGAAGATAATCATTGATCACTTTTAAGAACCCATGCTCTTACTCAAGGTTGAGTTTTTCGAAGCGTAATGTAACACCCTCGATGCGACTATAGCTCCCACGTGTCGAGGCACGACTTAGAGACATAATCGCATTGAAGGCATATGTCGCAAGTAAGGTAATCTTTACACATCCCATGTAATATAATAATAAAGGGGAGAGAACATAGTTGGCTTACACTCGCCACGTCAATCAAGGTACATAAATAACATTACATCATCCAAACACTCATGGCCTGACTACGGCGCCAAAATAAAAGATAACCCAACATGCGACATGGTCCCGATCACCCCCAACTGGGCACCACTACTGATCATCAGGAAAAGAAACATAGTAACGTTGAGAGTCCTCGTCGAACTCCCACTTGAGCTCAAGCGCGTCACCTGGAGCGGAATCATCAGGCCCTGCATCTGGTGTAATAGTAATCTGTGAGCCACAGTGACTCAGCAATCTCGCACCCTCGCGATCAAAACTATTTAAGCTTAAATAGGTAAGGCAAGGTAAATATATATGTGGAGCTGCAGCAAGCGACTAGCATAATGTGGTGGCTATCCTATTCGCAGAAGAGAGCGAGAAGAGGAGGCAAAGCGCGAACGCATAACTAAAGGACAACCTCCGCAAGCATTACTCCAACACCGTGTCCACTTCTCGGACTCCGCCGAGAAGAGGCCATCACGGTAACACACTCAGTTGATTCATTTTAATTAAGTTAAGGTTCAAGTTATCTACAATCGGACATTAACAAATTCCCATCTGCCCATAACCGTGGGCACGACTTTCGAAAGTTCAAATCCCTGCAGGGGAGTCCCAACTTAGCCCATGACAGGCTCTCACGGTCAACGAAGGAATATACCTCCTCCCAAGACATTCTGATCAGACTCGGTATCTCGGTTCTTCAAGACACTTCGACAGGTTAAAACAAGACCAGCAACACCGCCCGAATGTGCCGATAAATCCCGATAGGAGCTGCACATATCTCGTTCTCAGGGCACAATCAGATGAGACATCCTACGAGTAAAACCAACCCTCAAGTTGCCCTGAGGTGGCCCCGCAGTCTACTCGGTTCGGACCAACACTCAGAGGAGCACTGGCCCGGGGGGTTTAAATAAGATGGCCCTCGGGCTCCGGAAACCCAAGGGAAAAATAGGCTAGGTGGCAAATGGTAAAACCAAGGTTGGGCATTGCTGGAAAAGCTTTAATCAAGGCGAACTATCAAGGGGTTCCCATTATAACCCAATCGCGTAAGGAACGCAAAATCCGGGAACATAACACTGATATGACGGAAACTATGGCGGCAAGAGTGGAACAAAACACTAGGCGAGAGGCCGAGCCTTCCACCCTTTACCAATTATATAGATGCATTAAGATAACATAGCAATATAATGATATCCCAACAAGTAAATAAATGTTCCAACAAAGAACGGCCTCCAATCTTCACCTGCAACTAGCAACGCTATAAGAGGGGCTGAGCAAAGCGGTAACATAGCCAATCAACGGTTTGCTAGGACAAGGTGGGTTAGAGGCTTGACATGGCAATTTTGGAGGCTTGAAAGCAAATGGTAGGCATCGTAGCATTGGCATAGCAAAAGAGCGAGCAATCTAGCATAGCAAAGATAGTAGTGATTTCGAGGGTATGATCATCTTGCCTGCAAAGTTGTCAGAGTTGACTGGATCCTTGAAAGCAAACTCAACGGGCTCCTCGTTAGGGAACTCGTCTCCTGGCTCTACCCAAACAAGAAAAACAAGCAACAAGGACACAATCAACCACGTGCAAAGCTCAAACAACATGATGCAACGATGATATGCTATGTGGGATGCGATGCGGGATGCATATGCGAGATGTGACAAGGAATGCATGAACCTGGCCTCAACATGGAAATCCAAGTGTTCCACTGTAAAGATGAGATGAAATCGCTTGAAAACGATATAAAGAACGTCGGAATCGGAGTTACGGTTTGGAAATGGCAAGCGATTCAAATATGACACTGGTCTGCGATTTACAGCAAGTAGTCATCTAAATGCAATGAGATGAACATGCTACAGCACCCAAACATGAAAACAAAATACATGGCAGCGATGTATTCAAGATGCTTAACAAAAGTCTAGCACTGAGCTACGGCCAATTCATCCATTAACAGGTTCAAACAATCATGGCAAAAATGCATATGGTAAACAGATCTCAGACTTAGTGAAATTAACACTTGTCCGGAATTCCAGATCAGGTAGCACTCTTTGGAGCAACAAAACTACATGCTACAGGACCTGAACATGGCAAAGTAAAGCATGGCATGGAGCTACTCAAAGATCTTAACAAAAGTCCCTTAGTGACCTTGAGCCAAAAGGGATCAGAAAATACAATTGCAAGCATGTGAACATGGCAAAAACATAATCAGATCCAGACTTAGTGAAAACTGGAGCATGCTGAAAGCAGATATCAAGTAGGCATGTTTACGAGCTCGATGCACTCACTACGGAGCAAGACATGAAAAGCTAAGCATACATCTATCAAGAACACACAAAATGCAAGCTAGACATGGCAAGAACAATAGCATAGCATGCACGGGTCAACTACAATATCATCGGCAAAATTGCAAACAAGTTGACAATCTGCCCAGATTCACAAAGTAGCAAAAGTAGAGCTCGATTGACTCAAGCTAGGGTGCTCCATAATTGCAAACAAAGACATGGATGGATAGAGCACTACAAGATTAACAAAACTTCCTTACTGATCATCCTTAAAAGAGGCACGGATCTCTCGGAAACAACAAGGACATATGGCCATATGAGATAAACAGCCCAAGGACTTAGTGGAAATGCTAAGTCCCTGAAAACAGAATTACCAAGTGCACCACTTTGCAAGCTTGCACTAGTCACCACACACATCACAAAAATACATGGGTTGCACCTCTGGAAAGATGGCAAAACCCTTAACAAAACATATGTAGAGCTCATGGGCATATCATGCACACAATAATCATGGCAAAAATGACAAATATGCAAAATGGAGTAGCAGATCTGACAATTAACTCAAGTGGCCCTCTTCTAACAGCATTTCGGGCATCAAGATGAGCTCAAATGAAAATGATGCAATGGAATGAAATGATGTACTCTTTGAGATGAACATTTTGATATGCTATATGCATGAATCTGAGCTACGGATGCAAAGTTACGAGGCTATGAACATGAGCATATGGATTAGGGTTTCGCGAGAAAAAGTCAACTCGAGGAGATATTTCCAGATCTGGATCGCACGCGGATCGAGGTTCGACGCCGTCCTCGCCGGAGTTCTTGCCGGACTTGGAGGGAGAGGCCGGCGCGAGGAGGCGAGGCGGTGGTCGGAGGAGGCGCGGCGACCGGGCGGCGGCGGCGAGCTCGTCGGCGGCGGGGCGAGCGGCCGGGCACGGGAGGCGGCGATGACCGGCGATGGCGGCGCGGTCCGGCCGGGCGGCACCGCGGTGGAGCGCGGCGCCGGCTCGGGAGGAGAAGGGCGGCGGGCGGCGGCTTCGGGCCGCGGGGGCCCCGGCTGGGCCGAGCGGGCCGGCGGGGAAGTGGGCGCGCGGCTCGGCGAGTGAGGAGGCGACACGTGGCGGCGGCGGGGGCAGGTCGGACGTGTCCGGCGCCGTCCGGACGTGTCCGGCGGCGGCGGATCTGAGATTTAGGGTTAGGGACGATGGGAGACCCAGGATTTTCGGGGAGAGGCCTTTATATAGGCATAGAGGGAGGTAGGAGAGTCCAAATGAGGTGTGGTTTTCGGCCACGCGATCGTGATCGAACGCTCTAGATGATGGAGAGGGATTAGGTGGGTTTTGGGCCAAATTGGAAGGGTGTTGGGCTGCAACACACACGAGGCCTTTTCGGTCCCTCGGTTAACCGTTGGAGTATCAAACGAAGTCCAAATGGTACGAAACTTGACAGGCGGTCTACCGGTAGTAAACCAAGGCCGGCTGGCAAGTCTCAGTCCAATCCGGAAATGTTTAGACCCCACACACAAAAGAAAGCTAGAAATGACCACCGGAGGAGAACGAAGCGCCGGAATGCAAAACGGACAACGGGGAAAAAGCTCGAATGCAAGAGATGAACACGTATGCAAATGCAATGCACATGATGACATGATATGAGATGCATGACAACGATAACCACACACGGAGACAAAAACCTGAACCCGAGAAAATAAAATAACTTAACGCCGGAAACGGCAAGAGTTGGAGTACAAATTGGGAAAGTCTTATCTGGGGTGTTACAACACTCCAACACTACGAAAAGATCTCGTCCCGAGATCTAGGACTGAAAGAACGTCGGGTACTCAGAACGGAGGTGATCCTCGCATTCCCAGGTAGCTTCACGGGCGGAATGGTGTGACCACTTGACTTTGAGGAATTTGATTGACTTATTGCGAGTCTTGCGTTCAGTCTCTTCAAGAATAGCCACTGGGTGCTCACGATGTGAGAGATCTTCTTGGAGCTCAATGTCCTCGAATTTGACGGTGCGGTCAGGAGTCTTGAAGCACTTTCGGAGCTGAGAGACATGGAACACATCATGAACATTTGCAAAGTTTGAAGGAAGCTCGAGTTGATAGGTGAGATCGCCTCTCTTGCTGACAATCTTGAAAGGTCCCACGTATCTAGGGGCAAGCTCCCCTTTGATACCGAAGCGACGAGTACCTTTCATAGGAGAGACACGGAGGTAAACATGATCTCCGATCTCGAAAGCCAAATCACGGTGCTTACTATCATAGTAGCTCTTCTGGCGGGATTGGGCTGCTTTGAGGTTATCACGAATGACTTTGCACATTTCCTCTGCCTCTGTGATTAAGTCATTACCCAAAAGCTGACGTTCACCGGTTTCAGACCAGTTGAGAGGGGTACGGCACTTCCTGCCATACAGAATTTCAAATGGGGCCTTGCCCGAACTTGCTTGAAAACTGTTGTTGTAGGAGAATTCAGCACAAGGAATACAATCCTCCCACTTCATGCCGAAGGAGATCACACAAGCCCTGAGCATATGTTCAAGAATCTGGTTTACACGCTCGACTTGACCGCTAGTTTGAGGATGGAAAGCTGTGTTGAAGCGGATGTTGGTACCCATGGCCTTCTGAAAAGAATCCCAAAACTTAGAGGTAAAGATGCTGCCACGGTCTGAAGAGATCACTTGTGGGATACCGTGCAGAGAGACAATCCGAGAGGTATAGAGTTCCGCCAATTGAGCTACAGTGATCGATTCTTTGATAGGTAGAAAGTGAGCCACTTTGGTGAGTTTGTCGATGACAACGAATATAGCATCATTGCCACATTTGGACTTTGGAAACCCAGTCACGAAGTCCATCTCAATGTGGTCAGACTTCCATTCTGGAATGGCAAGAGGTTGGAGGAGACCAGCTGGCCTTTGGTGTTCTGCCTTCACTCTTCTGCAGACATCACATTCATTCACGAACTGAGCAATCTCGCGCTTCATTCGAGTCCACCAATAAGCCTGCTTAAGGTCCTGATACATCTTCGTGCTCCCAGGGTGGATGGAGAGGAGAGAATTGTGAGCCTCGTTCATGATCACTTTACGAAGGTCACCTTTGGGCACAACAATACGATCCTCGAAGAAGAGAGTGTCCTTGTCATCAAGGCGGTAGCACTTGTACTTGGGTTGACTCTTGGCAATCCCAATCTTCACCTTTTTCACCATAGCATCAAGAAGCTGGGCTTGGCGAATCTGGTCTTCCAAGGTAGGAGAGACTTGAAGGTTGGTGAGGAAACCTTGAGGAACAACTTGCAGATTAAGTTTGCGGAAAGCTTCACAAAGCTCGGGTTGATAAGGCTTGAGAATAAGACTGTTGCAATAAGCCTTTCTGCTCAATGCGTCAGCAATCACATTGGCCTTGCCTGGAGTATACTCGATACTCGGATTATACTCTTGAATCATTTCGACCCATCGAGTTTGCCTGAGGTTGAGATTAGGCTGAGTGAAGATGTACTTGAGACTCTTGTGATCAGTGAAAATGTCCGCTTTTCTTCCCAATAGAAGATGTCTCCAAGTCAAAAGAGCATGCACAACTGCCGCCAACTCGAGATCATGAGTGGGGTAGTTCTTCTCATTAGGCTTCAATTGGCGCGAGGTATAAGCAACAACTTTCTTCTCTTGAATCAACACTGCGCCAAGACCTTGTAGAGAGGCATCACAAAATACCTCGTACGGTTTGGATTCATCAGGCGGAGTCAGAACTGGAGCAGTGATCAATTTCTCTTTCAAAGTGTTGAAAGCAATGTCACACTCCGGAGACCAAACGTACTTGACGTGATTCTGGAGAAGATTTGAGAGAGGCTTCATGATCTTAGAAAAGTTTTCAACGAACTTCGACAATAGCTTGCGAGACCGAGGAAGCTGCGGAGTTGCTTCACGTTCTGAGGAGGTTCCCAATTCACAATTGCAGACACCTTCTCAGGATTCATGGCAATGCCCTTGGCAGAGATGATATGACCAATATAAAGAACCTCATCGAGCCAAAATTCGCACTTGGAGAACTTGGCGTAGAACTGATGTTCTCTGAGCTTATCAAGAACCAAACGCAAGTGCTTGGCATGATCTTCCTTGTTCTTCAAGAAAACCAGAATGTCGTCGAGATAGACCAAAACGAAGTCATTGGTGTAGGCATTGAAGATGAAGTTCATCATGCGAGAGAAAGTCGGAGGAGCGTTGATGAGGCCAAAAGACATGACAGTGTATTCATATGAACCATAGCTTGTCCTGAAAGCCGTCTTGGGAATATCTTGCTCAAAGATTCGAATCTGATGATAACCCATACGGAGATCAAGCTTGGAGAATACTTGGGCACCTTTGAGTTGTTCGAACAGCTCATTGATGTTGGGAAGTGGGTATTTCTTCTTGATGGTCTTCTTGTTCAATGGACCGTAATCAACACAAAGTCGGTCTGTTCCATCCTTCTTCTTCACAAAAAGAACACCACAACCCCACGGAGAAGAACTAGGCCGGATGAGACCCATTTTCTCTTGAATATCGAGTTGCTTCTTCAGCTCCTTCAACTCTTCAGGTCCGAGCTTGTAAGGACGCTTGCACACAGGTTCCGTGCCAGGATCAAGATCAATGATGAATTCAACTGGCTGGTGCGGAGGCATTCCTGGAAGCTCTTCTGGAAAGACGTCTTGATATTTGCAAACGACTGGAATTTGCGAGATAGCATCTAGTTTACCCTTCTCATTGAGAGAAAATAGATGGATAGTATCATCACGAGCGGCAAATACAATTACATCCTCATATGAATGAGTCAATTGAATCTGCCTGGCTGCACAATCAAGATGCGCCTTGTGCTTAGAAAGCCAATCCATCCCGAGAATAAGATCAATATCCGAATTACCAAGAACCACCGGAGAAGAAAGAAACTTGTACTCGCCCAACGTGATAGAGATATCGGAGCAACCAAACTAGAAGTCAAAAGCTTGCCGGGAGAAACAACTTGCATGAATTTGGGCATGATCTCAGTAACAACATTGTGCTTCGATGCAAACGGGCATGACAAGAAAGAATGCGATGCACCAGTATCAAAAAGTACTTTTGCGGGAACATCGTTAACAGGAAGGTTACCCATAATGACATCTGACGAATCCTCTGCCTGAGCTGCATTCATCAAGTTGACCATGGCGTGCTTGGGGTTATGCTTGACCACAGCCGTACTTGCCGATCTGACAGGAGGAGGAGGAGGAAGACGTCTCTGGTTGAAACACTTGTTGGCATAGTGACCCTTCTGTTGGCACTTGTTGCACGTGACCTCTGAAAGCGGACGGTGGTACGGAGCACTCAATCTTGGAGCTTGAGACGAAGTCTTGTTCTGAAAGCCAGGGTTGGGTGGGTGGGAAGATCCACTGCCACCTTTGCTCTTCTGCTGATATGGCTGACGGAACGGAGGAGGAGGAAGCCAATACTTCTGCTGCTTGGCCACTTGAGTAGAGGAAGAAGGAGTAACATCTCTGACTCGCTTCTTGGAAGCATCACACCTCAATTGAGCAGCCTCTTGCTTCAATGCCATGTTGTAGAACTCATCGTACCTCAAGGGCTCAAAGAGAACAAGAGCTAGCTGGATTTCTTCTCTGAGACCACCCGTGAACTGGTATATCATGCTCTTCTCATCAGGGACGTCCTGCTTGGCAAAGCGGGCAAGCTTCTGAAACAACTTGTTGTAGTCATAGACAGACAAAGATCCTTGCTTCTGGCTGCGGAATTCCTCACGCTTGCTTTCAACCACGCTCTGAGGGATATGGTGAGCTCGGAAATCTTGACAGAATTCATCCCAAGTGATAACACGTCCACCTCTAGAGTCCTTGTACTGCTGGAACCATTCTACAGCTTGATCTTTGAGTTGGAAGGAAGCGAACTTGACAAAGTCCTCGGGCCTGACGTTACTGCACTCGAAATGCTTGCACAGATCCACAAGCCAATCGTCAGCATCGGTTGCCTCAACACAATTGCTGAAAGTCTTTGGCCCGTTAGCAAGGAACTGGTTGAGTGTAGCAGAGTGATTCTGATTGTTGCCTTGGTTCCCTTGGTTGCCTTGATTGCGCTCTTGAAGAATTTGCATGATCAACTGTGTGTTTGCATTGGTTGCGACCATCACAGCTTGCCATGCCTCCGGAGGAGGGGGAGGTGGTGGCGGATCAGGATTCCGAGTCGTGCGCGTTGGAGGAGCCATCCTGAAGAGGTTGACCACCATTAGCACATTGATAGATAAATATTGAAGCTGAATCCAACAGAATGAAAATTGCAACATATAGTCTTCACATCCGAACAAAATGAATGAATGCATTCCTCTTGAAATGGTCACATATCCATAAATTGAGAAGCCACTTAGAATTTAGGTAGAGAAATAAATGAACAAGGTACGGATCAAGAACGAATAATCGGTAAGAAATCCCAATCTCAAACCAATATCCGTGGAAGAAGAACTAGAGCTACGAGAATTCCCACCTATGAAACTCCCGAACCTTTCCGGTTATGCAATCAGGTGTTGGGGATACAGGGGAAGCATAATATCTCACCCAAAAGAGCAAACCCTACATCCAGCTGTATCCATCCTTCAACACATAATCAAGAAAAACTTCGGAAACCATCTACCTCAACCTTCGAAAAGCATCCGTTATACAAGTTATGGCGATACTCCCGATCTCCCGCCCCAGTACTGGGTGGCGTCGAGGTTATCTCACCAACGAACTGCATAAAAGAGATTTTCGATGTCGGCGTACTAAACTCAGGTATAACAGAACTGCAACGATAAAATTATGACGACAACACCTCAGAGCTCAACTCCCTGGGACACTTCCACAAAACCCCTAACAGGAGGCACCAAGACAATGTTCTCATCATAAAACCATCGGAACAATTCCAAGATACCCGCGTGATCCTAAAAAAAATTTAGTGAAATTTGAGAAGAGAAGAGTCAAAACTCTACGTCAGGATGCCTTACCAGAGCGATGAGGAGACTGGGAAGTAAAATGAATTCCTAACTCTCCGATATATAATTCCTAAATGACTCAAAACATTTTTCTAGACACAACTCGGCTGCTAAAAACGATCAAGCAATGGGGATCCTAAGGTCGGGGAAGGCTCTGATTACCAACTTGTAACACCCTCGATGCGACTATAGCTCCCACGTGTCGACGCACGACTTAGAGACATAATCGCATTGAAGGCATATGTCGCAAGTAAGGTAATCTTTACACATCCCATGTAATATAATAATAAAGGGGAGAGAACATAGTTGGCTTACACTCGCCACGTCAATCAAGGTACATAAATAACATTACATCATCCAAACACTCATGGCCCGACTATGGCGCCAAAATAAAAGATAACCCAACATGCGACATGGTCCCGATCACCCCCAACTGGGCACCACTACTGATCATCAGGAAAAGAAACATAGTAACGTTGAGAGTCCTCGTCGAACTCCCACTTGAGCTCAAGCGCGTCACCTGGAGCGGAATCATCAGGCCCTGCATCTGGTGTAATAGTAATCTGTGAGCCACAGGGACTCAGCAATCTCGCACCCTCGTGATCAAAACTATTTAAGCTTAAATAGGTAAGGCAAGGTAAATATATATGTGGAGCTGCAGCAAGCGACTAGCATAATGTGGTGGCTATCCTATTCGCAGAAGAGAGCGAGAAGAGGAGGCAAAGCGCGAACGCATAACTAAAGGACAACCTGCACAAGCATTACTCCAACACCGTGTCCACTTCCCGGACTTCGCCGAGAAGAGGCCATCATGGTAACACACTCAGTTGATTCATTTTAATTAAGTTAAGGTTCAAGTTATCTACAACCGGACATTAACAAATTCCCATCTGCCCATAACCGTGGGCACGGCTTTCGAAAGTTCAAATCCCTGCAGGGGAGTCCCAACTTAGCCCATGACAAGCTCTCACGGTCAACGAAGGAATAGACCTCCTCCCAAGACGTTCTGATCAGACTCGGTATCTCGGTTCTTCAAGACACTTCGACAGGTTAAAACAAGACCAGCAACACCGCCCGAATGTGCCGACAAATCCCGATAGGAGCTGCACATATCTCGTTCTCAGGGCACACTCAGATGAGACATCCTACGAGTAAAACCAACCCTCAAGTTGCCCTGAGGTGGCCTCGCAGTCTACTCGGTTCGGACCAACACTCAGAGGAGCACTGGCCCAGGGGGGTTTAAATAAGATGACCCTCGGGCTCCGGAAACCCAAGGGAAAAAGAGGCTAGGTGGCAAATGGTAAAACCAAGGTTGGGCATTGCTGGAAAAGCTTTAATCAAGGCGTTCCCATTATAACCCAACTGCATAAGGAACGCAAAATCCGGGACCATAACACCGATATGACGGAAACTATGGCGGCAAGAGTGGAACAAAACACTAGGAGAGAGGCCGAGCCTTCCACCCTTTACCAAGTATATAGATGCATTAAGATAACATAGCAATATAATGATATCCCAACAAGTAAATAAATGTTCCAACAAAGAACGGCCTCCAATCTTCACCTGCAACTAGCAACGCTATAAGAGGGGCTGAGCAAAGCGGTAACATAGCCAATCAACGATTTGCTAGGACAAGGTGGGTTAGAGGTTTGACATGGCAATTTGGGAGGCTTGAAAGCAAATGGTAGGCATCGTAGCATTGGCATAGCAAAAGAGCGAGCAATCTAGCATAGCAAAGATAGTAGTGATTTCGAGGGTATGATCATCTTGCCTGCAAAGTTGTCAGAGTTGACTGGATCCTCGAAAGCAAACTCAACGGGCTCCTCGTCTCGTCTCCTGGCTCTACCCAAACAAGACAAACAAGCAACAAGGACACAATCAACCACGTGCAAAGCTCAAACAACATGATGCAACGATGATATGCTATGTGGGATGCGATGCGGGATGCATATGCGAGATGTGACAAGGAATGCATGAACCTGGCCTCAACATGGAAATCCAAGTGTGCCACTGGAAAGATGAGATGAAATCGCTTGAAAATGATATAAAGAACGTCGGAATCGGAGTTACGGTTTGGAAATGGCAAGCGATTCAAATATGACACCGGTCTGCGAATTACAGCAAGTAGTCATCTAAATGCAATGAGATGAACATGCTACAGCATCCAGACATGAAAACAAAATACATGGCAGGGATGTATTCAAGATGCTTAACAAAAGTATAGCACTGAGCTACGGCCAATTCATCCATTAACAGGTTCAAACAAGCATGGCAAAAATGCATATGGTAAACAGATCTCAGACTTAGTGAAATTAACACTTGTCTGGAATTCCAGATCAGGTAGCACTCTTCGGAGCAACAAAACTACATGCTACAGGACCTGAACATGGCAAAGTAAAGCATGGCATGGAGCTAATCAAAGAGCTTAACAAAAGTCCCTTAGTGACCTTGAGCCAAAAGTGATCAGAAAATACAATTGCAAGCATGTGAACATGGCAAAAACATAATCAGATCCAGACTTGGTGAAAACTAGAGCATGCTGAAAACAGATATCAAGTAGGCATGTTTACGAGCTTGATGCACTCACTACGGAGCAAGACATGAAAAGCTAAGAATACATCTATCAAGAACACACAAAATGCAAGCTAGACATGGCAAGAACAATAGCATAGCATGCACGGGTCAACTACAACATCATCGGCAAAATTACAAACAAGTTGACAATCTGCCAAGATTCACAAATTTGCAAAAGTAGAGCTCGATTGACTCAAGATAGGGTGCTCCATAATTGCAAACAAAGACATGGATGGATAGAGCACTACAAGATTAACAAAACTTCCTTACTGATCATCCTTAAAAGAGGCACGGATCTCTCGGAAACAACAAGAACATATGGCCATATGAGATAAACAGCCCAAGGACTTAGTGGAAATGCTAAGTCCCTGAAAACAGAATTACCAAGTGCACCACTTTGCAAGCTTGCATTAGTCACCACACACATCACAAAAATACATGGGTTGCACCTCTGGAAAGATGGCAAAACCCTTAACAAAACATATGTAGAGCTCATGGGCATATCATGCACACAATAATCATGGCAAAAATGACAAATATGCAAAATGGAGTAGCAGATCTGACAATTAACTCAAGTAGCCCTCTTCTAACAGCATTTCGGGCATCAAGATGAGCTCAAATGAAAATGATGCAATGGAATGAAATGATGTACTCTCTGAGATGAACATTTTGATATGCTATATGCATGAATCGGAGCTACGGATGCAAAGTTACGAGGCTATGAACATGAGCATATGGATTAGAGTTTCGGGAGAAAAAGTCAACCTGAGGAGATATTTCTAGATCTGGATCGCACGCGGATCGAGGTTCGACGCCGTCCTCGCCGGAGTTCTTGCCGGACTTGGAGGGAGAGGCCGGCGCGAGGAGGCGAGGCGGTGGTCGGAGGAGGCGCGGCGACCAGGCGGCGGCAGCGAGCTCGTCGGCGGCGGGGCACACGGCCGGGCGCGGGAGGCGGCGATGACCGGCAATGGCGGCGCGGTCCGGCCGGGCGGCGCCACGGCGGAGGCGGCGGAGCGCGGCGCCGGCTCTGGAGGAGAAGGGCGGCGGGCGGAGGATGGCGGCTTCGGGCCGCGAGGGCCCCGGCTGGGCCGAGCGGGCCAGCGGGGATGTGGGCGCGCGGCTCGGTGAGTGAGGAGGCGACACATGGCGGCGGCGGGGCAGGTCGGACGTGTCCGGCGCCGTCCGGACGTGTCCGGCGGCGGCGGATCTGAGATTTAGGGTTAGGGACGACGGGAGACCCGGGATTTTCGGGGAGAGGCCTTTATATAGGCATAGAGGGAGGTAGGAGAGTCCAAATGAGGTGCGGTTTTCAGCCATGCGATCATGATCGAACGCTCTAGATGATGGAGAGGGCTTAGGTGGGTTTTAGTCCAAATTGGAAGGGTGTTGGGCTGCAACACACACGAGGCCTTTTCGGTCCCTCGGTTAACCGTTGGAGTATCAAACGAAGTCCAAATGGTACGAAACTTGACAGGTGGTCTACCGGTAGTAAACCAAGGCCGCCTGGCAAGTCTCGGTCCAATCCGGAAATGTTTAAACCCCACACACGAAAGAAAGCTAGAAATGACCACCGGAGGAGAACGAAGCGCCGGAATGCAAAACGGACAACGGGGAAAAAGCTCGAATGCAAGAGATGAACACGTATGCAAATGCAATGCACATGATGACATGATATGAGATGCATGACAACGATAACCACACACGGAGACAAAACCCGAACCCGAGAAAATAAAATAACTTAACGCCGGAAATGGCAAGAGTTGGAGTACAAATTGGGAAAGTCATATCCGGGGTGTTACACGTAACTTCTCATGAGTCTTTAAAAGCTCTCAATGATTTTCCAAGGTAGTTTCATGAGCTAACTTAAGAGAGTTTAGCTCTTTAGTTAGACACTCAATCTCCTTCTTATCATCGTCATTCGTTTTGTCTTGATTAGCATGATTAATAGCAAGTTCATCATAGTTTTCATCACTGGAATTGTCAACAAGTAAATCATCATCACCTAGAAAGTCATCTTCATCATTATTGAAATCAACATACTCGGGGTGTGATACCTTTGGGCCTTTAGCCATGAAGCATCTTCGAATCCCTTCATTTGGTGACTCAAATATGTCGTAGGAGTTGGTTGACACAAGTGCTAGACCGGCAACACCTTCATCTTAATTATATTCGGAGTCGGAGTGATAACTTCTCTCGGAGTGATCGTCGGAGTCGGAGCCGGATACCCATTCACCAACGTGAGCTTGATGTCTTAGCCCCTTGATGATTTTTCCTTCTTTCCGAAACCTTGCTTCTCCGTGATGTTCATAATGGTCATCTCTACTCCTTCTCTCTCTTGGTGGTGATTCTTATCTCCTACTCCTTCTTTTGGGAGAACCTTCTCTTCTTTTGTAGGGAGCTGTGCACTCATTGGAGTAGTGTCCGGGTCTTCCACAATTGTGACAATTACGTTCACGACTTGAAGATCTTTTTTCATTGTAGGACCTTGACTTGGAACTTCTTTCCTTGCTTCTAATCTTGTAGAACTTGTTGAAGTTCTTCACCATTAGGCTCAATTCTTCATTGAAGTTTTGTTTCTCACATGATGATGTGGGAGCATCACATGAGGCTTTGTAAGCACCACTTGACTTGTTGTGAAGCTCTTCCTTATCCTTGAGTGACATCTCATGAGCAACAATCCTTCCAATGACTTCCGTTGGCTTGAGATCTTTGTAATTGGGCATCATTTGGATCAATGTGCACACGGTATCATATTTTCCATCCAAGGCTCTTAGGATCTTCTTGATGATGAATCTATCGGTCACCTCTTCACTTCCTAAGCCGACAATATCATTTGTGATGAGAGCAAGCCTAGAGTACATTTCAGCGACACCTTCACCATCCTTCATTTTGAACTTGTCAAGTTGACTTTGAAGCACATCCAATTTGGATTCCTTGACGGAGTCGGTACCTTCGTGCATATCAATCAAAGTATCCCAAATTTCCTTTGCATTCTCAAGACGGCTGATTTTGTTGAATTCTTCGGGGCACAATCTGTTGAAGAGAATATCACAAGCTTGAGCATTGTATTGCAGCATCTTCAACTCTTCCGTGCTAGACTCACGGTTCGGTTCCCTCCCATCAAAGAATTCACCTTGCAAGCCAATACACACAATAGCCCAAACGGAGGGGTTATGTCCAAGAATATGCATTTTCATCTTATGCTTCCAACTAGCAAAATTAGTACCATCAAAATAAGGACCTCTATGGTGTTAATTTCCCTCACTAGACACCATACTCTCTTAGGTTGTGAAACCAAGGCTATGATCACCAAAGCTATGGAAATCAATGCAAATGGAGACCAAAGCTCTGATACCACTTGTCGGATCGAAAGTATGTCTATAGGGGGGGTGATTAGACTACTTGACCAATAAAAATCTAGCATTTTCCCAATTTTAATTCTTGAAAGATTTTAGCAACTTAGCACAAGTCAAGCAAACAACCTACACATGCAATTCTAAGAGTATAGCAGCGGAATGTAAAACAATTGCATATGAAGGTAAAGGGAGGAGTTTGGAGGGAGAAAACGCAATGTGGACACGGAGATTTTTGGCATGGTTACGATAGGTGGTGCTATCGTACATCCACGTTGATGGAGACTTCAATCCACGAAGGGTAACGGTTGCGCGAGTCCACGGAGGGCTCCACCCATGAAGGGTCCATGAAGAAGCAACCTTGTCTATCCCACCATGGCCATCGCCCACGAAGGACTTGCCTCACTAGGGTAGATCTTCACGAAGTAGGCGATCACCTTGCTCGTACAAACTTCTTGGTTCAACACCACAATCTTGACGGAGGCTCCCAAGTGACACCTGATACATCTCCAACGTATCTATAATTTTTGATTGCTCCATGCTATATTATCTACTATTTTGGACTATATTGGGCTTTATTTTCCACTTTTATATTATTTTTGGGACTAACCTATTAACCGGAGGCCCAGCCCAGAATTGTTGTTTTTTGCCTATTTCAGTATTTCAGAAAAACAGAATATCAAACGGAGTCCAAACGGAATAAAACCTTCGGGAATGTGATTTTCTCACCGAACGTGATCCAGGAGACTTGGACCCTACTCCAAGGAGTCAAAGAGGCGGTCACGAGGGTGGGGGCGCCCCCCCCTAGGTCGCCCCCTGCCTCATGGGCCCCTCGGTGCTCCACCGAAGTACTCCTTCCTCCTATATATACCTACGTACCCCCAAACGATCAGAACAGGAGCCAAAAAACTAATTCCACCACCGCAACTTTCTGTATCCACGAGATCCCATCTTGGGGCCTGTTCCGGAGCTCCGCCAGAGAGGGCCGTCATCACGGAGGGCTTCTACATCATCATAGCCTCTCCGATGAAGTGTGAGTAGTTTACCTCAGACCTTCGGGTCCATAGTTAGTAGCTAGATGGCTTCTTCTCTCTTTTTGGATCTCAATACAAAGTTCTCCCCCTCTCTTGTGGAGATCAATTCGATGTAATCTTCTTTTTGCGGTGTGTTTGTTGATACCGATGAATTGTGGGTTTATGATCAAGTCTATCTATGAATAATATTTGAATCTTCTCTGAATTCTTTTATGTATGATTGGTTATCTTTGCAAGTCTCTTCAAATTATCCGTTTGGTTTGGCCAACTAGATTGGTATTCTTGCCATGGGAGAAGTGCTTAGCTTTGGGTTCGATCTTGCGGTGTCGTTTCCCAGTGACAGAAGGGGCAGCAACGCATGCATTGTATCGTTGCCATCGAGGATAACAAGATGGGGTTTATTTCATATTGCATGAATTTATCTCTCTACATCATGTCATCTTGCTTAAAGCGTTACTCTGTTTTTAACTTAATACTCTAGATGCATGCCGGATAGCGGTCGATGAGTGGAGTAATAGTAGTAGATGCAGAATCGTTTCGGTCTACTTGTCATGGACGTGATGCCTATATACATGATCATACCTAGATATTCTCATAACTATGCTCAATTCTGTCAATTGCTCAATAGTAATTTGTTCACCCACTGTAGAATACTTATGCTCTTGAGAGAAGCCACTAGTGAAACCTATGGCCCCCGGGTCTATTCTCATCATATCAATCTCGATCACTTTAATCTTGCTTTGCTTTTTACTTTGCCTTTACTTTTTACTTTGCATCTCTATACCAAAAATACCAAAAATATTATATCTATCAGATCTCACTCTCGTAAGTGACCATGAAGGGATTGACAACCCCTAATCGCGTTGGTTGAGAGTAGCTATCGTTTTGTGCAGGTACAAGGGACTTGAGCATGGCCTCCTACTGGATTGATACCTTGGTTCTCAAAAACTGAGGGAAATACTTACGCTACTCTGCTGCATCATCCCTTCCTCTTCGGGGAAAACCAACGGAAGCTCAAGAGGTAGCAAGAAGGATTTCTGGCGCCGTTGCCGCGGAGTCTATGCAAAAAGTCAACATACCAAGTACCCATCACAATCCCTATCTCTCGCATTACATTATTTGCCATTTGACTCTCGTTTTCCTCTCCCCCACTTCACCCTTGCCGTTTTATTCGCCCTCTCTCTCTATCCTCCCTCTCTATTTGCCTCTTTTTGCCCGCTTGCCTTTTGTTTGCTCGTGTGTTGGATTGCTTGTTTGTCGCGATGACTCAAGATACTACCAAATTGTGTGACTTCACCAATACCAATAATAATGATTTCCTTAGCACTCCGATTACTCCTCTTGACAATACTGAATCTTGTGAAATCAATACTGCTTTTTTGAATCTTGTTATGAAAGATCAATTCGCCGGCCTTCCTAGTGAAGATGCCGCTACTCATCTGAATACCTTCGTTGATTTATGTGATATGCAAAAGAAAAAAGATCTCGATAATGATGTCATTAAATTGAAGCTATTTCCTTTTTCGCTTAGAGATCGTGCTAAAGCTTGGTTTTCGTCTTTGCCTAAAAATAGTATTGATTCTTGGAACAAGTGCAAAGATGCTTTTATCTCTAAGTATTTCCCTCCCGCTAAGATCATCTCTCTTAGAAACGATATTATGAACTTTAAGAAACTTGATCATGAACATGTTGCACAAGCTTGGGAGAGAATGAAATTAATGATACGTAATTGCCCTACTCATGGTTTGAATTTGTGGATGATTATACAAAAATTTTATGCCGGATTGAATTTTGCTTCTAGAAATCTTTTAGATTCGTCCGCGGGAGGCACTTTTATGGAAATCACTTTAGGAGATGCTACTAAAGTCCTAGATAATATTATGGTTAATTATTCTCAATGGCATACTGAAAGATCTTCTAATAAAAAAGTGCATGTGATAGAAGAAATCAATGTTTTGAGTGGAAAGATGGATGAACTTATGAAATTATTTGCTACTAAGAGTGTTTCTTCTGATCCTAATGATATGCCTTTGTCTACTTTAATTGAGAATAACAATGAATCTATGGATGTGAATTTTGTTGGTAGGAATAATTTTGGTAACAACGCTTATAGAGGGAACTTTAATCCTAGGCCATATCCTAGTAATCCTTCTAATAATTATGGGAATTCCTACAACAACTCTTATGGAAATTATAATAAGATGCCCTCTGAATTTGAGAATAGTGTTAAAGAGTTTATGAATTCACAAAAGAATTGTAATGCTTTGCTTGAAGAGAAATTGCTTAAAGTTGATGATTTGGCTAGGAACGTTGATAGAATTTCTCTTGAGATTGATTCTTTAAAGCTTAGATATATTCCTCCTAAGCATGATATCAATGAGTCTCTCAAAGCCATGAGAATTTCCATTGATGAGTGCAAGGAAAGAACCGCTAGGATGCGTGCTTCCAAAGATGCCTTTATTAAAGCGTGTTCTTCCAATTCCTATGAAAATCAAGATGAAGATCTAAAAGTTATTGATGTGTCACCTATTAAATCTTTGTTTTGCAATATGAATCTTGATGAAACTGAATATGATCTTCCCTTACCTAGAAGGCTTTCTAAAAATCCAGAGTATTTAGATCTTTATGATGAAATTGATGAAAGTGGGATTGAAAGAAATAAAAATCTAGGTGTTGCTAAACCCACTATATTGGATTTCAAGGAATTTAATTATGAAAGTTGCTCTTTAATTGATTGTATTTCCTTGTTGCAATCTGTGCTAAATTCTCCACATGCTTATAGTCAAAAGAAAGCCTTCACCGAACATATTGTTGATGCCTTGATGCAATCTTATGAAGAAAAACTTGAGTTGAAATTTTCTATCCCTAGAAAACTCTATGATGAGTGGGAACCAACTATTAAAATTAAAATTAAAGATCATGAGTTTTATGCTTTGTGTGATTTGGGTGCTAGTGTCTCTACTATTCCCAAGATTTTGTGTGATTTGCTAGATTTCCGTAATTTTGATGATTGCTCTCTAAACTTGCATCTTGCGGATTATACTATTAAGAAACCTATGGGAAGGATTAATGATGTTCTTATTGTTGCAAATAGAAATTATGTGCCCGTAGATTTCATTGTTCTTGATATAGATTGCAATCCTTCTTGCCCTATTATTCTTGGTAGACCTTTCCTTAGAACGGTTGGTGCAATTATTGATATGAAGGAAGGGAATATTAGATTTAAATTTCCATTAAAAAATGGCATGGAACACTTTCCAAGAAAGAAAATAAAATTTCCATATGAAACTATCATGAGAGCCACTTATGGATTGCCTACCAAAGATGGCAATACCTAGATCTATCCTCGCTTTTATGCCTAGCTAGGGGCGTTAAACGATAGCGCTTGTTGGGAGGCAACAAAATTTTATTTTTATTCCTTGTTTTTTGCTCCTGTTTAGTAATAAATAAATTATTTAGCCTCTGTTTTGGTTGTGTTTTTTGTGTTTAATTAGTGTTTGTGCCAAGTAGAACCGTTGGGAAGACTTGGGGAAAGTCTTGTTGAACTTGCTGTAAAAAAACAGAAACTTTAGCGCTCACGAGAACTGCTGTCATTTTAATTTGAAGAGTGCTATTTAGTTAATTATTTTTGTAGATGATTAATAGATAAATTACTCACTTCCAGAAATTTATTTTAGAATTTTTGGGGTTCCAGATATTGCGCTAGCTACAGATTACTACAAACTGTTCTGTTTTTCGTGTGTTGTTTGCTTATTTTGATGAATCTATGGCTAGTAAAATAGTTTATAATCCATAGAGAAGTTGGAATACATTAGGTTTAACACCAATATAAATAAATAATGAGTTCATTACAGTACCTTGAAGTGGTCTTTTGTTTTCTTTCGCTAACGGAGCTCACGAGTTTTCTACTTTAAGTTTTGTGTTGTGAAGTTTTCAAGTTTTGGGTGAATTATTTCGATGGATTATGGAACAAGGAGTGGCAAGAGACTAAGCTTGGGGATGCCCATGGCACCCCCAAGATAATCCAAGTACACCAAAAAGTCAAAGCTTGGGGATGCCCCGGAAGGCATCCCCTCTTTCGTCCACTTCCATCGGTAATTTACTTGGAGCTATATTTTCATTCACCAACATGATATGTGTTTTGCTTGGAGCGTCTTGTATTATTTGTGTCTTTGTGTTTTAGTATGCCACAATCATCCTTGCTGTACACACCTTTTGAGAGAGCCATACATGAATTAAAATTTGATAGAATCCTCTATGTGCTTCACTTATATCTTTTGAGCTATGTAGTTTTGCTCTATGTGCTTCACTTATATCTTTTGAGCTATGTAGTTTTGCTCTATGTGCTTCACTTAGATTTTTTTTTGAGCACGGTGGTGGATTTGTTTTAAAGAAACTATTGATCTCTCATGCTTCACTTAAATTATTTTGAGATTCTTAATAGCATGGTAATTTGCTTAATAATAACATGCTTGGTATTCAAGATTTGTGGAACTTTCTTTTGAGTGTGTTGAATACTAAGAAATGTTGGATGCTTGATAATTGTTTTGAGATATGGAGGTAGTAATATCAATGTCATGCTAGTAGAGTAATTGTGAATTTGAGAAGTGCTTGAGTTAAAGTTTGCAAGTCCCGTAGCATGCACGTATGGTAAACGTTATGCAACAAATTTGAAACATGAGGTGTTATTTGATTGTCCTCCTTATGAGTGGCGGTCGGGGACGAGCGATGGTCTTTTCCTACCAATCTATCCCCCTAGGAGCATGCGCGTAATACTTTGGTTTTTGATGGCTTGTAGATTTTTGCAATAAGTATATGAGTTCTTTATGACTAATGTTGAGTCCATGGATTATACGCACTCTCACCCTTCCATCATTGCTAGCCTCTAAGGACTGTGCATTGCCCTTTCTCACATAGAGAGTTGGTGCAAACTTCACCGGTGCATCCAAACCCCATGATATGATACGCTCTTTCACACATAAACCTCCTTATATCTTCCTCAAAACAGCCACCATACCTACCTATTATGGCATTTCCATAGCCATTCCGAGATATATTGCCATGCAACTTTCCACCATCCAGTTTATCATGACACATCCATCATTGTCATATTGCTTAGCATGATCATGTAGTTGACATAGTATTTGTGGCAAAGCCACCGTTCATAATTTTTTCATACTTGTCACTCTTGATTCATTGCATATCCCGGTACACCGCCGGAGGCATCCATATAGAGTCATACTTTGTTCTAGTATCGAGTTGTAATCATTGAGTTGTAAATAAATAAAAGTGTGATGATCATCGTTTAATAGAGCATTGTCCCAAAAAAAGGGGGCCAAAGAAAAAATAATAAGGCCAAAAAAGGGGCAATGCTACTATTCCTTTTTCCACACTTGTGCTTCGAAGTAGCACCATGTTCCTCATATTGAGAGTCTCTTGAGTTATCACTTTCATATACTAGTGGGAATTTTCATTATAGAACTTGGCTTGTATATTCCAACAATGGGCCTCCTCAAGTGCCCTAGGTCTTCGTGAGCAAGCAAGTTGGATGCACACCCACTTAGTTTCTTTTGTTGAGCTTTCATACATTTATAGCTCTAGTGCATCTGTTGCATGGCAATCCCTACTCCTTGCATTAACATCAATTGATGGGCATCTCCATAGCCCATTGATTAGCCTCGTTGATGTGAGACTTTCTCCTTTTTTGTCTTCTCCACATAACCCCCACCATTATATTCTATTCCACCCATAGTGCTATATCCATGGCTCACACTCATGTATTGCGTGAAAGTTTATGAGTTTGAAATTATTAAGGTACGAAACAATTGCTTGGCTTGTCATCGGGGTTGTGCATGATGAGAGCATTCTTGTGTGACGAAAATGGAGTATGACTAAACTATATGATTTTGTAGGGATGAACTTTCTTTGGCCATGTTACTTTAAGAAAATAAAATTGCTTTGTTGGTTTGCTTGAAGTATTATTATTCTTTATGTCAATATGAACTTTTGTCTTGAATCTTCCTAATCTAAATATTCATACCACAATTAAGAAGATTTGCATTGAAATTATGCCAAGTAGCACTCCGCATGAAAAATTCTCTTTTTATCATTTACCTACTCGAGGACGAGCAGGAATTAAGCTTGGGGATGCCTGATACGTCTCCAACGTATCTATAATTTTCGATTGCTACATGCTATATTATCTACTGTTTCGGACTATATTGGGATTTATTTTCCACTTTTATATTATTTTTGGGACTAACCTATTAACCGGAGGCCCAGTCCAGAATTGCTGTTTTTTGCCTATTTAGTATTTCGGAGAAATAGAATATCGAACGGAGTCCAAATGGAATAAAACCTTCGGGAACGTGATTTTCTCACCGAACGTGATCCAGGAGACTTGGACCCTACTCCAAGGAGTCAAAGAGGCGGTCACGAGGGTGGGGGGGCGCCCCCCCTAGGGCGCGCACCCTGCCTCGTGGGCCCCTCGGTGCTCCACCGACATACTCCTTCCTCCTATATATACCTACGTACCCCCAAACGATCAGAACAGGAGCCAAAAACCTAATTCCACCGCCGCAACTTTCTGTATCCACGAGATCCCATCTTGGGGCCTATTCCGGAGCTCCGCCAGAGAGATCTGTCATCACGGAGCGCTTCTACATCATCATAGCCTCTCCGATGAAGTGTGAGTAGTTTACCTCAGACCTTCGGGTCCATAGTTAGTAGCTAGATGGCTTCTTCTCTCTTTTTGGATCTCATTACAAAGTTCTCCCCCTCTCTTGTGGAGATCTATTCGATGTAATCTTATTTTTGCGGTGTGTTTGTTGAGACCGATGAATTGTGGGTTTATGATCAAGTCTATCTATGAATAATATTTGAATCTTCTCTGAATTCTTTTATGTATGATTGGTTATCTTTGCAAGTCTCTTAGAATTATCCATTTGGTTTGGCCAACTAGATTGGTAGTTCTTGCCATGGGAGAAGTGCTTAGCTATGGGTTCGATCTTGCGGTGTCCTTTCCCAGTGACAGAAGGGGCAGCAAGGCACGTATTGTATCGTTGCCATCGAGGATAACAAGATGAGATTTATTTCATATTGCATGAATTTATCTCTCTACATCATGTCATCTTGCTTAAAGCGTTACTCTGTTTTAACTTAATATTCTAGATGCATGCTGGATAGCGGTCGATGAGTGGAGTAATAGTAGTAGATGCAGAATCGTTTCGGTCTACTTGTCATGGACGTCATGCCTATATACATGATCATGCCTAGATATTCTCATAACTATGCTCAATTCTGTCAATTGCTCAACAGTAATTTGTTCACCCACCATAGAATACTTATGCTCTTGAGAGAAGCCACTAGTGAAACATATGGCCCCGGGGTCTATTATCATCATATCAATCTCCGTCACTTTAATCTTGATTTGCTTTTTACTTTGCCTTTACTTTTTACTTTGCATCTCTATACCAAAAATACCAAAAATAATATATCTATCAGATCTCACTCTCGTAAGTGACCGTGAAGGGATTGACAACCCCTAATCGCGTTGGTTGCGAGTAGCTATCGTTTTGTGCAGGTATGAGGGACTTGAGCGTGGCCTCCTACTGGATTAATACCTTGGTTCTCAAAAACTGAGGGAAATACTTACGCTACTCTACTGCATCATCCCTTCCTCTTCGGGGAAAACCAACGCAAGCTCAAGAGGTAGCAACACCTAACCAATCTAGGAGACACCACTTTCCAAGAGGTAACAAATGGTGTGTTCATGATGAACTCCTTGCTCTTGTGCTTCAAATGATAGTCTCCCCAACACTCAACTCTCTCTCATAGGATAGGATTTGGTGGAAAGATGATTTGAGCGGAAAGCAACTTGGGGAAGGCTAGAGATCAAGACTTATGTGGTCGGAATGAAGTATCTTGACCTCAACACAAGTGTAGGTGGTTCTCTTTCAGAAAATATATGTTGGAAGTGTAGGCATGTTCTGATGGCTCTCTACACGACTGAAGAGTGGGTGGAGGGGTATATATAGCCTCCACACAAAATCTAACTGTTACACACAAATCACCAAACTCGGTGGGACCGAATCATACAACTCGGTCAAACCGATTTAGTTCATAATGTGACCGTTAGGTTTTTCGGTGGGACCGACATGTCAACTTGGTGGGACCGATATCATTAGGGTTAGGGCATAACGTAATCTCGGTGAGACCGATTAGACAAACTCGGTGCGACCGATTTTTGTAATAGACTAACCAGAGAGTTGGTTAGGCAATCTCGGTGGGGCCGATTCGCTCTCTCGGTAGGACTGAAACATTACGAAAGGGAAACAGAGAGTTTGCATTGCAATCTCGGTGGGACCAATCGCTCATCTTGGTTGGACCGAAATGTTACGAAGGGAAACAGAGAGATTGCAATCCCATCTCGGTGAGACCGAGATCCCTATCGGTGGGACCGAAAAGACTAGGGTTTGTTGCGGTGGCTATGTCAAGTGAACTCGGTGGGGCCGAGTTTGACTTATGGTTTGGGATATATTTGGATATGAGAAAGTGGTTGAGGGTTGTGGAGCATAACGCTAAGCACTTTGAACAAGAACCTCATTAAGCAACACCTCATCCCCTCTTAATAGTATTGGCTTCTCCTATGGACTCAATGTGATCTTGGATCACTAAAAATGAAATTTAGAGTCTTGTGCTTTGAGCTTGAGCCAATCCTTTTGTCCTTAGAATTTTGAGGGCCCCACTTTCTAATCCATGCCATGCCAATCATTGAGCTTTTCCTGAAATATTTATCTTCAAGAAGCATTAGCTCAATGAGCTATATGTTGTCAGGAATTACCAAAACCACCCAGGGATAGTTGCACTTTCAAGGTCCATCCAATTGGTGTGCGGAAAAACACACCTTCTCAGCATCTGTGCAACCTGAAGTGGTTAACTCCCTTCCAATCCTGCGTAGCCAGTCATCAGCAACTATGGGCTCGGTGCTACTGGAAAACACCGGTGGTTTTAACCTCAAAAAACGGGCTAAGTTGTCAACTGGAGGGGGTGGCGGTGGGTTGTTGTTATTATTGTTGTTGTTGCCTTGGTTTTGGACTAGCAATTGCATCAGTGTATTTTGCTGTTGAATCAACTGAGTGAGGTCCGGTGGGAAAGCAAATCCTGGGTCACGTCTCAGAGGCATTTGATGGGTTTAGAGGGGAGAGATTAGAATAGAATGAGGTCTAGTGAGAAGACACTACCCATATGCACATGAGACAAACACAAACATATCACTCCAAAACAATTTCAAGCAAGGGCATACAATCGATCTAACTATCGTTACAGTGCTCGGACTACTAATATATACATGGGGAAATACTACTAATAGTATGGTGGTCTACTAGAAATTTTGATCGGTAGAAGACTCCATGATATCTGCTCCAGCTTCGTCTTCATGATTATCATCACTGGGGTCAGAGTCGGTGTCATCGATGATGATGTAATCCTTGGGATGGTCGTCATCTCCTCCTGGCACAGGGTCTCCCATGAATACACCTAGCTTCCTTGTCAGGTCATCATTCTTCTCCGCTAGTATTGTGATTTCCTCCTCATATCCATCACGTGTAGACTTGAGTTCCTCTTCCAGCTCCATGTTCCTAGTCATCAACCTCTTCAGATCTATCATGCTTGCGCACATGTGGTTCTCCTGGCATCAGATGTGCTGGTTTAACTCCTGGATCAAGGCTGCAATGGACATGTCCTTCCTGGTGTTGATCATCTCCCATTGCTCATCTCGGCGCCCACATATGTGGTATATAGTGTCCTTAAGATCCTTGTGATAAACTTCACCGATGCGTCCAATGGCGATGTGGGCTGCCATGCTCTTTCCTAGACTCTAGGTTGGTGCATCGAAGGAAAACTCTATGCGTTCAGTTACTGGCATGAATGTCCTTCCTAGAACTTGAACTCGAATCATCCAATGCTCTTCTTTTGGTAAAGTGGCGGTGTAGGTCCCGATGAAGCTTGGTATTCCAATGTTCAGGTACCTAGTGACTTCCCTCAAGTGTCGTCCAAAAGGTGTGTCTTCATTCGGCTGTGTAAACTTGTTCCTTGTGTCCGCCATCCTATAGAGTAGAAAATGGAGAGGAGTCAGAAATGGGTAGAGAAGAGTGACCTATGGCTCTTAGTGGTCGTGTCCTACATTCAGCATGTGCTCTGATACCATCTTGTAGCGATCTGACCTCAAACAGTCAAATATCTATGCTTCAGTGCCATCCCTGGATCGGTAATGCTGACACATACAGTACTTGAAGGATTTATAATAGAGTGGCAATCACACTCTTATTACATCCAATGTCTCAAAAGAGAACTTATTACAATAAATATGGCTTAAGGCCATCTAAAATATAACAGCGGAAGGCTTGGAAGGTAAAGTGAGTCCATCAACTCCAATGGCATAGCTGAGTGCACGACAACGACCTAGCGCACCTTACTCTTCGTCTGAGAAGTCTGCAACATGATATGTTGCAGCCCGAAACGGGTCAGCACATGGAATATGCTGGCAAGATAACACAGTAGAGCAATGAAACAAGTAAAAGCTATCACTACATGCATATATGGCTGGTGGAGGCTCTATGGTTGTAATGTTTTTGTGAAAAGACAATGTTTCCCTACAACAAAGGAATATATTTTATTTAACTATCATGGTAGTTGAAAAACATTGAGCATGGTAAAACCCCATCTCAGTCCCAAAAAGTAATTAACATCCCAACAAATTAATTCAGGGTGATGAGATCCACATGATAATCCAAGAACCAGATACTCAAGATGTCCATAACCGGGGACACGGCTAATCATGATTAGTTTGTACTCTCTTCAGAGGTTTGCGCACTTGTCCCCACAAGACTCGATCTCCTCCATTGGAATTCTTGCACTACATGATGTTTGAGAAACGGATGACCGGGACACAGTCTTTCAAAAGTATTAACTCTAACCCCGAGTAGACAGTACCAACCTACATCCCCTACATCTTCTAGCCTACCACTGGAAGAGGTCATGCAACTTTCTCCACTATGCTAGAGCCCATAATATCTTGTGGCTGCACACGGAAGTTTCTAGCATGAATAATCTTATGACCCCTTTGAGCCTGGGTGGCGAACCAAAAAGGACAGCACTGGTATATCCCAGGTGCCCGCAACCAATCCACCTAGATATGTATTTAAGTAGCCACGTTAAGTTAACCATTAATTAGCAATCTCACATCTGTCATGGATACACTCAACCCAATCCACGTCTATGAGCATAGCATGGCAATAAATAGCATAACATAGAAGTAACTCCCAGGGGTTTGATAATAGAAGGGCAACAGGTTCTACCTCATCAACTACTTCCCAACACCCACATGTTAAGAGATCCTACTCATGCAATGTTTGAGGGTTGTAACTAATGCATAAAACTGGATAATAAAGGGGTATGATCAATGTCTTACTTGCCTTGCTGATGATCCGCAAAACCTAGTGACTCGTAGTAGCACGTTGCGCACTCCAGAAATTCTATCGCAAACAAACAATAGCATACATAAGCACTCAGGCAAAGATGCAAGGGTAAAACTTCAAATAAGAAGATCCGAACTGAAAGTTCAACTGAAGAGGTTCGATTTGCAGAAAGAATCGATCAAAACGGAGGCACAGAACTGAAACTATGGTCAAAAGAACTTCGAATGCAAATCTGCTTGCAACCAAATTTTAATTTGTCAAAAACCCTGTTCAAGTTGATTAAATAGAAAGAGGGGTTCGAGACGAAGATTTTGGCGTTGGTTTCCCTGGATTTGGACAAACGGTTAAGAAACGGCGAGGGTTTGAAGATCAAGGGCTGATTGCGATAAAAATAATCGTGGATAGGTCCCTGGCCGAAAATAAAATAAAAAGAAAAGACTAACGAACGAACGTTCGCTGTCTGAACCTAACCGGTGAACAACGTTCGTTAAATAAACGAACGGACGAACGTCCGCTAAATAAATAAACAGACGAAAAACCGAACCGATCTATAAAAAACAGATCTAGGGTTTTCTGAAAAACCGAGACGGTTTTTACCTAACCGAGCGAAAAGACCGGCGGCGGCGGCTAACTCCGGCGGGGCTCCGGCGGTGTCGGCGGGCGGCGGCGGCGGTGGCGCAGAAACCGAGGCGGCGGCGGCATGGAAAACGAGGCACGGCGGCGGCTAGGGTTTCGTGTGGCGGGGCTGTCGGCTTGGGCTGGCAGGGCGGTCGGGCCTCGCCTTTTAAAGGGGCCAGCCAGGGAAGTCCGGCTCGGGCACGGCCCGTACATCGGTTCGTTTTTTTAACGGACAGAGTAAAATAAATAAAAGAAATACCAAATGAAGTCCAAAAATCCTAAAATAAATTTTCACGGTCCTCTAATAATATTTCGGACAAAGTGAACATTAATTTGGGCTAACAATGCAATTTTGAAAACAAAAAATATTTTTCTAATTCAAATAAAATAGCAATAAAATCGAGATAAAATACTTTATTTGAATTTAACATTTTCCTCCAATATTTCTTTATTTTGGAGAAGTCATATTATCTCCTCTCATATATTTTTAATATTGGAAATATTATTTGGAGAGAAAAAAATAATTCAAATATTTGAGAAAATTCAAATTTGAAAATAATAAAATCCCAACTCTCTTCGTGGGTCCTTGAGTTGGTTAGGATTTTAGGAGCAAAAACCAAAATGCAAATAAAATATGATATGCATATGATGACATATGTATAACATTCCAAATTGGAAATTTGGGATGTTACACTAGGCATGATGATGTATATAGGCATCACGCCCGCGACAAGTAGACTAAAACGATTCTGCATCTACCACTATTACTCCACACATCGACCGCAATCTATCATGCATCTAGAGTATTAAGTTCATAAGAACAGAGTAACGCATTAGGCAAGAGGACATGATGTAGAGAGATAAACTCAAGCAATATGATATAAACCCCATCTTTTTATCCTCGGTGGCAACAATACAATATGTGCCTTGCTGCCCGTGTTGTCACTAGGAAAGGACACCGCAAGATTGAACCCAAAGCTAAACACTTCTCCCATTGCAAAAAAGATCAATCTAGTAGGCCAAACCAAACTGATAATTCGAAGAGACTTGCAAAGATATTAAATCATGCATAAAAGATTTCAGAGAAGAATCAAATATTGTTCAAAGATAATCTTGATCATAAACCCACAATTCATCGGATCTCGACAAACACTCCACAAAAAGACTTACATCGAATAGATCTACAAGAGAATAGAGGAGAACTTTGTATTGAGATCCAAAGAGAGAGAAGAAGTCATCTTGCTAATAACTATGGACCCCGAAGGTCTATGGTAAACTACTCACACATCATCGGAGAGGCTATGGTGTTGATGTAGATGCCCTCCGTGATCGATTCCACCTCTAGCGAAGCACCGGAAAAGGCCCCAAGATGGGGTCTCACGGGTATAGAAGGTTTCGGCGGTGGAAATAGGGTTTCGTGGAGCTCCTGGATGTTTTCGGGGTATATGGGTATATGTAGGAGGAAGAAGTATGTCGGTGGAGCTGCGAGGGGCCCACGAGGGTGGGGAGCGCGCCCTCCTGCCTTGTGGCCTCCCCGCTTCTTTCTTGACGCCCACTCCAAGTCTCCTGGATCACGTTTGTTCCAAAAATAACTCTCCCAAAGGTTTCATTCCGTTTGGATTCCGTTTGATATTCCTTTTCTGCGAAACACTGAAATAGGCAAAAAAATAGCAATTTGCACTGGGCTTTTGGTGAATAGGTTAGTCCCAAAAATAATATAAAAAGTTATATTAAAGCCCATTAAACATCCAAAACAGATAATATAATAGCATGAAACAATCAAAAATTATAGATACGTTGGCGACGTATCAAGCATCCCCAAGCTTAATTCCTGCTCGTCCTCGAGTAGGTAAATGATAAAAATAGAATTTTTGATGTGGAATGCTACCTAGAATAACTCTTAATGTAATTTTCTTTATTGTGGCATGAATGTTCAGATCCGAAAGATTCAAGACAAAAGTTTAATATTGACATAAAAATAATGATACTTCAAGCATACTAACAAAGCAATCATGTCTTCTCAAAATAACATGGCCAAAGAAAGTTATCCCTACAAAATCATATAGTCTGGCTATGCTCTATCTTCAACACATAAAGTATTTAAATCATGCACAACCCCGATGACAAGCCAAGCAATTGTTTCATACTTTTGATGTTCTCAAACTTTTTCAATCTTCACGCAATACATGAGCATGAGCCATGGACATAGCACTATAGGTGGAATAGAATGGTGGTTGTGGAGAAGACAAAAAGGAGAAGATAGTCTCACATCAACTAGGAGTATCAACGGGCTATGGAGATGTCCATCAATAGATATCAATGTGAGTGAGTAGGGATTGCCATGCAACGGATGCACTAGAGCTATAAGTGTATAAAAGCTCAAAAAGAAACTAAGTGGGTGTGCATCCAACTTGCTTGATCACGAAGGCCTAGGGCATTTTGAGGAAGCCCATCATTGGAATATACAAGCCAAGTTCTATAATGTAAGATTCCCACTAGTATATGAAAGTAACAACATAAGAGACTCTCTATCGTGAAAATCATGGTGCTACTTTGAAGCACAAGTGTGGTAAAAGGATAGTAGCATTGTCCCTTCTCTCTTTTCTCTCTTTTTTTTCTTTCTCCCTTTTTTTTCTTTTTCTCTTTTTTTAGAATCCGTCCGGAGTCTCATCCTGACTTGTGGGGGAATCATAGTCTCCATCATCCTTTCCTCACATGGGACAGTGCTCTAATAATGATGATCATCACACTTTTATTTACTTACAACTCAAAAATTACAAGTCGATACTAGAACAAAATATGACTCTATGTGAATGCCTCCTGCGGTGTACCGGGATGAGCAATGAATCAAAAGTGACATGTATGAAAGAATTATCAAGGTGGCTTTGACACAAATACGATGTCAACTACATGATCATGCAAAGCAATATGACAATGATGAAGCGTGTCATAACAAACAGAATGGTGGTAAGTTGCATGGAAATATATCTCGAAATGGCTATGGAAATGCCATAATAGGTAGGTATGGTGGCTGGTTTGAGGAAGGTATATGGTGGGTGTATGGTACCGGCGAAAGTTGCGCGGTACTAGAGAGGCTAGCAATGGTGGAAGGGTGAGAGTGTGTATAATCCATGGACTCAACATTAGTCATAAGAACTCACATACTTATTGTAAAAATCTATTAGTTATCAAAAAAAAGTACTATGCGCATGCTCCTAGGGGGATAGATTGGTAGGAAAAGACCATCACTCGTCCCCGACCACCACTCATAAGGAAGAGAATCAATAAACAAATCATGCTCCGACTTCATCACATAACAGTTCACCATGCGTGCATGCTACGAGAACCACAAACTTTAGAACAAGTATTTCTCAAATTCACAACTACTCAACTAGCTTGACTCTAATATCACTATCTCCATATCTCAAAACAATCATCAAGTATCAAACTTCTCATAGTATTCAATGCACTTTTGATGATAGTTTTTATTATACCCATCTTGGATGCCTATCATATTAGGACTAATTGTATAGCCAAAGCAAATTACCATGTTGTTCGATAGGACTATCAAAATGATATAAGTGAAGAATGAGAGCTCAATAATTTCTATAAAATAAAACCACCATCATGCTCTTAAATATATAAATGAAGCACTAGAGCAAAATATTCTAGCTCAAAAGATATAAGTGAAGCGCATAGAGTATTCTAATAAATTCTGATTCATGTGTGTCTCTCCAAAAGGTGTGTACAGTGCTACCTCTTGTGCTTGCGTTGGTTCTCCCTTGAAGAGGAAAGGGTGATGAAACACAGTAGCGTAAGTATTTCCCTCAGTTTAGAGAACCAAGGTATCAATTCAGTAGGAGATAGCACGCAAGTCACCTAGTACCTGCACAAACAAACAAGAACCTCGCAACCAACGAGATAAAGGGGTTGTCAATCCCTTCACGGTCACTTACGAGAGTGAGATCTGATAGAGATAATAAGATAAATATTTTTGGTATTTGAGGGAGTCCTGGATTAGGGGGTCCTCGGACAGCCGAACTATATACTTTGGCCGGACTATTGGACTATGAAGATACAAGATTGAAGACTTCGTCCCGTGTCCGGATGGGACTCTCCTTTGCGTGGAAGGCAAGCTTGACGATTCGGATATGTAGATATCCTCTCTTGTAACCAACTCTGTGTAACCCTAGCCCCTTTGGTGTCTATATAAACCGGAGGGTTTAGTCCATAGAACAACAATCATACCATAGGCTAGCTTCTAGGGTTTAGCCTCTCCGATCTCGTGGTAGATCAACTCTTGTAATACTCACATCATCAAGATCAATCAAGCAGGAAGTAGGGTATTACCTCCATAGAGAGGGCCCGAACCTGGGTAAACATTGTGTCCCCCGCCTCCTGTTACCATCCGCCTTAGACGCACAGTTCGGGACGCCCTACCCGAGATCCGCCGGTTTTGACACCGACATTGGTGCTTTCATTGAGAGTTCCACTGTGCCGTCACGATAAGGCCTGATGGCTAGTCTTGTTGTTAGGGACAACGTTACCTCTAGGGGAGCCCTGGCTGTAGGCCAAACTCTCCGATTAGGCGGCTTCATCATGACCGCCCCGTCGGCCATCGCGCCGACGATGACTTCTCGGGTCATCAAAAACAGTCTCCACGTCGGCTCGGTATTCACCGACCAGATGGATCCGATGGAGCTCTTTTCTTTGAACGAGCTCTTGGATCGCATCGCCGCCTTGGGAATCGCTACGGACTATGATCGGATCGGGCTTAAACCCGACCAAAGGGAGATTAACTCTCCGTCGGTTACCCATCAGATAGCGGTGGTGGAGGAGCAATGCAGCGATTCTTCCCCTGTTCTGAGGAAAAACTATGTCCGGATTCCCGAGCTCCCTGAGCCGGATACCCGTCTACGGGAGGACATGGCCCAAGCTTCGAACCTGGAATCGAACAGCGGGCTAGTACCGTCGAGCAACGTGCCAGACCCCGAACTGCCAAGCTCAGAAACTCCTTTGGGTCTCAGACTGGGCCAGGGTTTGGAGTTAAATCTACCCACCCACCCTCACATAAGTGATCTTTCCAATATTGGACAAGTGCCCCAAGAGACAGTACATCACTATTGGGCCAGATTCCTCTTTGCAGTAAGCAAGGCGAAGGACTGTCGCGAGGAAGACGCAATTTCATTCTTTTGCAAAAATTGCACGGACAAGGGAATCCTCAATGCCATAAGTCGTCGTGATATAACACACTTCGTTGACTTAGCGTCCATAGTACGGAAGTACTATCCGATGGAAAGCACTTGGAAAACCCAAAAACAATTCTGGGATCCTCCGGCTCTGACTAAACCCTCTGTCCGAACTAAATGGGTGTACTCTAGTAAGTCACCCAATCCAATTACTAAGAAGCCAAAACCCACTACAGGGCGCAGAACCGTATTGGAGGGATGGCTCAATGGGCCATGCAAAATTCATAGTACATCGGATACCATGCCAACACACAGCCTTAGAGCATGTTGGATACTCCGGCAGGTGGCCAGGAGCGGCGAGGATCTCCTCGTCAACAATACCGCAGAGCACCCTCCCGTGGAAAATAACAATACAGTACTGACAGTCTTTGAGACTTTCGCCTCAAACAATGGGCGCAAGCGGGCACTTCGCAGCCTCGCCAAAGTTTGCCACGTCGCAATGATAAATCCATGGAACGACACGGCCATAACCTTCAATGCTAGTGACGAACCTCAATTCCGCACAGCCCGAGCTCCAGCCGCTTTGGTCCTTACGCGGATTAAACCTCATCTATGAGGAGGCTCTTAGAAAGACAAGAGCCGCATTGAGCAAAGCAGCACGACCTTACGAGGAATCATCCCTAGGCGGGAGGCATGATGTGCAGGAAAAATCACACTAGATGTGGTATTTGGCACGTCGGAGAATTACAGGTCCGGAGAAATCACATTCCAAGTGGCCCCGTTTAGTAGCGGATACCACGCCCTTCTAGGGCGAGAGGCATTCACGATCTTCCAAGCTATACCGCATTACGGGTACATGAAGCTCAAGATGCCCGGACCCAATGGAGTCATCACTCTAGCTAGTGATCCGGACATAGCACTCCGCGCCGAAAATAAAACTGCCGCACTGGCCCTCGAAGCATTATCCGAAGCCCTCGCGGCCGAAGAACTAACTGTGCTGCACTCTACAGTGGACAGTGATGACGTGATACTCGACAAAAGACCCAAGTCCACCTCTTTTAAACTAGCGGATGAAATAGTCAAATTCCAGGTCCACCCAATGGACCCTACAAAAACAACATCCATCGGGGCACAGTTGAACCCTACAACACATGCCGCACTGCGGGAGTTCTTACGTGAGAATTGGGACATCTTCGCCTGGCATTGTCGGTGTCAAAACCGGCAGATCTCGGGTAGGGGGTCCCAAACTGTGCGTCTAAGGCGGATGGTAACAGGAGGCAGGGGACACAATGTTTTACCCAGGTTCGGGCCCTCTCGATGGAGGTAAAACCCTACGTCCTTCTTGATTAATATTGATGATATGGGTAGTAGAAGAGTAGATCTACCACGAGATCGGAGAGGCTAAACCCTAGAAGCTAGCCTATGGTATGATTGTATGTTGTCCTATGGACTAAAACCCTCCGGTTTATATAGACACCGGAGAGGTTAGGGTTACACAAGGTTGGTTACAAAGGAGGAGACACACATATCTGTATTGCCTAGCATGCCTTCCACGCCAAGTAGAGTCCCATCCGGACACGAGACCAAGTCTTCAATCCTGTATCTTCATAGTCTAACAATCCGGCCAATGGAGATAGTCCGGCTGTCCGAAGACCCCCTAATCCAGGACTCCCACAGTAGCCCCTGACCAGGCTTTCAATGACGATGAGTCCGGCGCGTAGTATTGTCTTCGGCATTCCAAGGCGGGTTCCTCCTCCGAATATACCACAGAAGAATTTGAATACAAGGATAGTGTCCGACCCTGCAAAATAAGTTCCACATACCACCGTAGAGAGAATAATATTTCGACAAATCCAATTTGCTGACTTGTTTTGGAAACACGACATTATGTCACGGCCCGGTGATTATTCGAGCCGTTTCCTTTAACTAGCCCCGCACATAACGCGAGGCAGTTTTTTGACACGTCTTGTCAAAGCAGAGATCGTGTCCCCTTATCACGGGATTCTCATCAATACGGGCGTGGGTAACCCAACCGCGCCATCGATTACGGCGCTTGGGGGATAAGCGAGTTTTACCAGGCTAGTGGGGACGCATAGTTTCGTCCGCCCATATAAAGGGATAAGGATTCACCTTTTCATCCACACCTTCTTCCTCCTTTGCTCATCCATTTTCGCACACTCGAGCTCCAGCGCCCAAGTCCGCACTTCCCACCTCAACCTTCTCCAACCATGTCCGGAGCGGGAGGCAGGTGGATGGTCTCCTCCGTCACGGAGGGAGACATCAAGAAGCTGAGGAGAGCCGGATACCTTCCCGACGACATCGCGCACCGGCTCCCAGATGAGGGGCAGCTCATCCCCACCCCCAGGCCCCATGAGAGGGTAGTGTTCCTTACCCATTTCCTCCATGGACTGGGATTCCCTCTCCACCCATTCGTCCGCGGGCTCATGTTCTACTACGGCCTGGATTTCCACGATCTGGCCCCGAACTTCATCATCAACATCTCGGCGTTTATCGTCATGTGCGAGGCCTTCCTCCGCATCAAGCCCCACTTCGGCTTATGGTTGAAGACCTTCAATGTCAAGACGAAGGTAGTGGGCGGCCGCCAGGCGGAATGCGGAGGTGCCATGGTGGGCAAGATGCCCAACATCACATGGCTCGAGGGCTCCTTCGCGGAGACCATAAAGGGGTGGCAATCGGGGTGGTTCTACATCACCGAGCCGCGTGACCCTGCATGGGCAGCAGCCCCCGAGTTCCGATCTGGCATCCCCACGCGGCTCACCTCCTGGAAATAGAAGGGCCTATCCTGGGGTAGTTCGGGAGAGCTGACCGGACTCCAAACATGTATTCAAAACATGGTGAACAAGAAGCTCAAACTCGTCAACATAGTCCAGGTCATGCTCATCCGCCGGATCCTCCCGTGTCAACAACGGGCCTTCAACTTGTGGGAGTTCGACCCGGCCCAGCACCAAACTCTGAATAGGCTCTTCGATACTACACAAGAGGATGCCTGGAAGGTGCTATTAAAGGGCGCTGAGGTTCCTCCTCCTACTACCGAGGATCGCAGATTCTGCGCAAAGCGCCAAGCCAACGCGGTAAGCTATTTTACCTCTTACAAGATACTTGTTTTACATAGTTTGACTCTATGCGGGATCTAAGCTCCCATTCCTTTGACAGGACTGGCAGGAAATGGCCGGACAAATCGACTGTCCGGCTCCTTTGCCCGAAGGCCCAGCAAACGCTCTCCTGACGGAGATGCTGACTCCGGCTCCTTACAAGGTGCCAGAGAAGACCAAGAAGGCCAAGGGAACCCGAAAGAGTTCCCGACGCCGGGTGTTATCGGACTCATCGTCCGATGACTCTACGGCACACTCCTCCCCCGAAGACGAGGAGGAAGAAGAAGATGCCCCCCTCCAGGCGGGGAGACAAGAAAAGGAAGGCCATCCCAACTAGGGGGGCGAAGGGTCCAAGAAGGGAAGGACTCTCCTTCCGGACAGCTCCACCGCCGCCGCCGAAGGCGAAGATGAGTGGTTACCCAGGGCCAAGCCCCTGGGGAGGTCGTAAGTATTCGAGTACCAGAGTAACTCATAGCATCCTTTATCGCACTACTTCCCCTAACGCCGAATATGATTATGCAGGCCGCCACGAGCCAGTGTCGATGTATCGTCGGACAGCTCCCTGGGCTTGTCGGATATGGATAGCGATCCACTTCCGACCGCCACCTCCCCTTGCCCTACGGACGACGCCGAGGTGTTGTCTCAAGAGGCACCGGGTCGAGGGGAGATAGTCCTGGAGGCGCCTCAAGGCGACCTTCCGGACTCCGGGAGCCGAGGGGACAAGGCCCCTGAGGGCCCCGAGTTCGGCCCTCAGCCGAACACCGCGCCAGAACCTCCAGTGGTTCCGGACTCGGGCAGGCGGCCTCCTTCTAAGAGGGGCGAGATGCCTGTGCCGATGACCTCTCTCCATCCAGAGGCGCCGGACAATCTGCTGGAAGCGCTTCATAGCACTTCCATCGATGAGGAGCACCGTACTGTTATGAGTGCGGTGGTCCAGAAGGTTCAGTCCGCCAAGAGCGGATTGACTGAAGCATGTGCCAGCCTTCTAACAGGCTTTGAGGTAAGTGTTTGAAATATAGGAAAATATTACCACATAGACAGTAGCCCCTGATGCTCTGTTCGGTGTTCACAAAGAAAAGCTAAACAGAGGATCAAACAATATCGCAGGAGTCTAATATGAGTATGTCAATATGCGTATGCAAGCTTCGCTGCTGGCGTCCGCCGCACTGACTGCGGAGGTCGCCGTACTGAAGCAGGACCTTAAAGGGTCCCAGGACGAGCTCGGTCTTGCCAAGAGGCAGCTCGAGGAGAACAAAGGTAAGTAGTACCTAGTCTGTGGATATGTATAAAAAGAGTGCGATTGCAAAATGACAGGATCATCGTGAAAATTTTCCAGGGGCCATGACCGAAGTGGTGACCCTAAAGCAAGCGTTGTCCGAGGCCGAAGATAAAGCGGCCAAGGAGCGCACCGAGCGAGAAAAGCAAGAGGCTCGGGTGGGCGAGGTGCAGCAAGAGCTCTAGGCTCTCGTGACAAAGCACAAGGCGTTGGAGCTTGACTCGAAGACGCGAGAGTCTGAGCTTGCCGCAGCCCTCGAGAGCGCAAAAAGTGCCAAGGCCGAAGCCCAAAAGGCCCTCCAGGAGATCGACGCAATGAAGAAGATAGCGGCGGGTAAGGCATTCTATATGTAGAGCAAGCATGTAAAAGTAAATTACCAATTACTTACCCAAATTCGAAGCTCTCTAGGAGCATTCGCAGATTTTCCCCGCAGTGTGTTGGATGCCGCACAGTTTTACCAAGCCAAGGAGGGAAGCTCAATGGAGAAGTTGTTCTGGTCTCAGTATACTGGGACCGAACACCCGATGCCTCTGAGTGACCAGCTAAAGCAGCTGGTCAAGCTGCACAAGGCGGCCGAACAGGCCATGAAGGGCCTTATAGTCCGGATGTGGCCTAGCGACGCCCTTCCGAACAGCTACTTCGGCCTGGTGCGGCGGCTGTGGATGCCTGCCCACGGCTGGAGGGCGTCAAGCGGTCCGTCTGCATCGAAGGTGCACACCGGGCTTTTGCCCATGTGAAGGTGCAGTGGGCCAAGCTAGACGCCGTGAAGCTGATCAAGGAAGGGCCACCGCAGGGCAAGGAGCATCGCACCCCCGAAATTTATTATGAGGGTGTCCTGAAGGTTGCCTGTCTTGTAGCGGAAGAATGTTCAAAGGATGTAATATTTTAGTAAACTTGCTCGCGTGATTCTGTATGATGAAAACTTGTTTCATATGCGCTATGCAACGCTTGTGTGAATTTAAAATATTACCTTCTGTTTGGCTGTTTATCCAATCTGAGAGATGGCTAGTCCTCGGTTTCTGCCCCCATGCCACGAGTGCTGGGGTGTTCGGGATAAACCTGAGCACTCTTGTTCCCATGTTTGGGTCCTTCGAGGGAGGTGCTCAGCACAACGAACAAGGCAACCGGACTAATAATGCTTTATCACTCTCACTTAGCCATAGAATTCTATAATTTTAAATTTCAGCGAAGCCCCTGGTATTCGGAAGGCCAAATTCCAGACAGGGCCAGCCCCTCGCTCTAAGCGGCATAAGTCTTTAGGGACTCAAAAACCTCACCGAACAGCAACCAGTCTCTCGCCTTATCATGACACTTAGTTTTAGCTTTCTCTACTGAGGTGCTTAGCCCAGCAGAACCGGGGCACAATCGCAGTAGTTCTCCTAGTACTACCTTAGCCGATAGAGAGGAACGTAAGGTACCAAAACATAGGAGCCGGGCAAACCCAACATTTGACCAAAGACATGATTCGGAGTCGATGCATATAATGCTATAAGTTCGGGGTGCCGCACTTGTGAAAGTGTTTGGACTTTTCACACCATATTGTGGGGTACGTAAGCCCCTGGTGTATTGGCCGTACCAAAGTGTATGGTTGCAAGGCGTCATTATTGAACACACACACACACACACACATATATATATAACAAGAATGCAATAATAGTCATAATGTTATGCATTGTTTATTCAAAAAGGTACGTTAAAGCAGAATGATACAGATGGTGCGATAAGCAAAGAGTAGGACTATGTCCCTTCCAAGGGCAAGCTGAGGAACAGTATTAAATCAAATATTTCGCTCGTTATTGTAATCCACCTGGGAATTCCGTGGTGTGACGTAGCTTTCTGCCTCCATGGTTGCTGCATCATGTGTTCGGCGATTGTGCTGCCGGACAGGGTTTCCAGAGATTAAGGTCCTGAAAAAGAGAAAAATAACCAAACGGGAAGCCCCTAGTGCGTGTTAAGCCGCGTCTTGGGGCGTGCCGCAGTTGTGCGCCCCTCCCCACCTTTGCACATGGTATTTTTAATACGTAATTGTGTACGCGTGGCACGAGTTTCGCCGTTTGGCTGGGACTGGGGTGGGGGCCGCATTGCTACGCGAGCTCAGATCGTGCCAGGCGGTCTAGTTGCCGATCGCTCCGAGTGCGCTTGAAGGTGTCCGGGTCTTGAAACGCCGAACTGGTGGATTGCCTTGAGAGACTGCTTTGCGCTTCTGCCGCGAGGGCCACGGTGTGCACCTCCGTTCAGAGAGAGCGCTCTGTGTTTCCATTTACTGTAATAACCCTGCGAGGTCCTGGCATCTTGAGCTTGAGGTATGCATAATGTGGTACCGCATTGAATCTCGCAAATGCGGTTCACCCGAGCAGTGCATGATAACCACTGCGGAACGAGACTATATCGAAGATTAACTCTTTGCTTCGGAAGTTATCCGGGGATCCGAAGACCACTTCCAGTGTAATTGATCCTGTGCAATGGGCCTCTACGCCTGGAATGACACCCTTAAAGGTCGTTTTTGTGGGTTTGATCCTTGAGGGGTCTATACCCATTTTGTGCATTGTGTCCTGATAAAGCAGGTTCAGGCTGCTGCCGCCATCCATAAGGACTCGAGTGAGGTGAAATCCGTCGATGATTGGGTCCAGAACCAGTGCGGCGAATCCGCCATGACGGATACTAGTGGGATGGTCCCTGCGATCAAAAGTGATCGGATAGGAGGACCATGGGTTGCACTTTGGGGCGACTGGCTCCAACGCATATATGTTCATGAGCGCACGCTTCCGCTCCCTCTTGGGGATGTGGGTTGCGTATATCATGTTCACCGTCCGCACTTGTGGGGGAAACCTCTTCTGTCCTCCAGTGTGTGGCTGCCGGGGCTCCTCCTCGTCATCGCTATGTGGCCCCTTCTCCTTGTTTTCGGAAATTAACTTGCCGGCCTGCCTGAACACCCAACAATCCCTGTTGGTGTGATGGCTGGCTTTTCTGGGGTGTCGTATATTTGACACGAGCAATCGAGTATACGGTCCAAGCTGGATGGACCCGGCGTACTTTGTTTGGATGGCTTTTTCTGCTGACCGGGTTTAGAGCCTTTGAATCTGGCATTGACTGCCGTATCCTTGGTATTATCGCTGTTAATGTGGCGCTTATGTTTGTTGCGACGTGACCTGCTATTGCCGTCCTTGGTATCCGAAGTACCATGGTTCTTTGATATGTTATTACTGCGAGCCAGCCAGCTGTCTTCTCCCGCACAAAAGCGGGTCATGAGTGTCGTGAGGGCTGCCATAGATTTTGCCTTTTCCTGACCAAGGTGCTGGGCTAGCCATTCGTCGCTGATGTTGTGTTTGAAAGCCGCTAGGGCCTCTCCATCCGGACAGTCGACGATTTGATTTTTCTATGTTAGGAACCGAGTCCAGAATTGCCTGGTCGGTTCTTCTGGCTGCTGAATTATGTGGCTCAAGTCATCGGCATCTGGTGGCCGCACATAAGTGCCCTGAAAGTTGTCGAGGAATGCGGCTTCCAGATCTTCCCAACAGCTAATGGACTCTGCTGGCAAGTTGTTAAGCCAATGCCGCGCTGGTCCCTTGAGCTTTAGTGGGAGGTATTTGATGGCGTGTAAGTCATCACCGCGGGCCATGTGGATGTAGAGGAGGAAATCCTCGATCTATACTACGGGATCTGTTGTTCCGTCGTATGATTCAATATTTACAGGTTTGAAACCTTCTGGGATTTGATGATCCATTACTTCGTCTGTGAAGCATAAGGGGTGTGCGGCGCCTCTGTATTGGGCTATATCACGACGCAGCTCGAATGGGTCTTGCCCACTGTGTTCGGCCCGGCCGGATTTACTTTTACTGTATCCGGCATGACGTTTATCGTCTCGCATAGTGGTGCGCCCTCGTGATCCGTAGATCGATCTTGCATGCTTTGCTTTGTCCTCCAATATGTCTCGCAGGTCTGGCGTATCTCCCCATGCCTTTTTATTTGAATGGCGTCGGGGTGCGGGCTGAGTTTTTGGCTGGAATGCCTCTCTATCGCGACCACGAGGTGGCCGATCAGCCGCGTCATATGCTTCTTCCTCCAGTCCGGGTAGCAACCTGCATTTTGGGTAACTCTTGGAGGGGCGCTTGAGTTTATATTCCTCGGCCGCGAGGACTTCAATCCATCTGTCAGCTAGCAGATCTTGATCAGCTTGAAGCTGCTGCTGCTTTTTCTTAAGGCTATTTGTCGTGGCTATAAGCCGGCGTTTGAAGCGCTCTTGTTCGACGGGATCCTCTGGCACGTCGAATTCGTCGTTGCCAAGCCTTGCCTCGTCTTCGGAGGGGGCATGTAATTATCGTCCTCCGCCTCTCCATGTGCCGCTCTCTCAGGGGGGCTGGCTCCTCCATCCTCTTGCTCTAAATCTTGCTGGAGGGGATTGTTGTTGTCTTCGGCACTATCCGGAGTGTTATTATCTCCTCTGACGGTATCACCACGTTTGCTTTGGCAGGACTTAGAGCGGCGCCGCTGACGTCGGCGCTTGGGTTGCTTCTTGGAGGGGTCATCCTCCGCTATCTCGTCGCCATTGCCTTCTTTGGGTGTATCCACGATGTATATATCGTATGATGAGGTGGCTGTCCAGTGCCCTGTGGGCAGTGGTTCCTCTTCGTCTCCTGCATCGTCGTCCATACCGTCGATGTCTTCGGAGTCGAAGTCGAGCATGTCGGTTAAGTCGTCGACAGTGGCTACTAAGTGGGTGGTGGGTGGACCGTGAATTTCTTCGTCGTCCGCATCCCAATCCTGCCGGACATAGTTCGGCCAGGATCCTCCTGACAAGGAGAGAGACCTTAATGAGTTCAATATGTCGCCAAAGGGCGAGTGCTGAAAAATATCCACGGAGGTAGACTCCATGATCGGCGCCCAATCGGATTCGATAGGAACGGGCGCAGGCGGTTCGGAGTCCGTGGCCGAAGAAGGGTCCGGCAGTTTAACATCACGGCTCTCATGCAAGGTAAGGTCGATGTTTGGCTCGATCACCGCTGAGGGAAAGGCCTCCGTGGCGGGGTCCATCCACCCGTCCATGGATGGCGCAACTGGCTCCGAATTGAGGGTCGGAGCGGCTGCCTGTGCGATCTCCTGAACACTGTCCGACGGTAGAGCTAAATCATACTCATCGTGACCGCGTGACGCACAAGGCAGAGGCTCGAATCCATCGAAGATCAAGTCTCCACGGATATCGGCCGTGTAGTTTAAGCTTCCAAACTTGACCTGGTGGCCAGGGCGTAACTTTCAATCTGCTCCAGATGGCCAAGCGAATGGACCCGCAGTGTAAAGCCGCCAAACACGAAGATCTGTCTGGGGAGAAAAGTCTCACCCTGGACGGCATCGCTATCGATGATAGTAGGAGCCATCAAGCCTAACAGCGACGACACAGAGGAACTCTCAATGAAAGCACCAATGTCGGTGTCAAAACCGGCGGATCTCGGGTAGGGGGTCCCGAACTGTGCGTCTAAGGAGGATGGTAACAGGAGGCAGGGGACACAATGTTTTACCCAGGTTCGGGCCCTCTTGATGGAGGTAAAACCGTACGTCCTGCTTGATTAATATTGATGATATGGGTAGTACAAGAGTAGATCTACCACGAGATCGGAGAGGCTAAACCCTAGAAGCTAGCCTATGGTATGATTGTATGTTGTCCTATGGACTAAAACCCTCCGGTTTATATAGACACCGTAGAGGTTAGGGTTACACAAGGTCGGTTACAAAGGAGGAGATACACATATCCGTATTGCCTAGCTTGCCTTCCACGCCAAGTAGAGTCCCATCCGGACACGAGACGAAGTCTTCAATCATGTATCTTCATAGTCTAACAGTCCGGCCAATGGAGATAGTCCGGCTATCCGAAGACCCCCTAATCCAGGACTCCCACAGGCATCCTTCATATATGCCAGGCATCCCACGCAGGTTGGCCAAGCATAGCCTAAACATTCTAAAGGGATACAAGCTGGTCAAGCAAACTCTTCGGCGTTTCTCCGAACCCAAGCGACAAGCCATGGGAGAAGAACTAGCCAAGTTACTCGAGGACGGATTCATCAGAGAAATAAAACATCTGGACTAGCTAGTAAACCTGGTGATGGTACCGAAGAAGGACAAATCATGGCGCCTATGTGTCGATTTTAAGGACCTTAACAAGGCTTGCCCCAAAGATCCCTTCCCCCTTGTAACATCCCAAAATTCTAAATTTTGGAATGTTATAATAAATAGATAGATTTGACTGATTGTTTGATTGATTGTCTGAAAGTGAGTGAATTCGAAACTTTTTGAAAGTTAAATGAGAGGGAATAAAAGGACTTTCCCAAACTTTCATATTTGCTTTCTGATCTTCATGAATTCAAATTATTCTCAAATAAAAACCCCCTTGAGCGAAGATGATATGACTTCTTACATTTAAATTAAATGAAAGGGTATTTGAAAATAATTGAATTTCATTTGGAAATATTTCAATTCTTAAACTTCAAGCAACTCAATGATTTGCATGAGAGAAGATAAAATGACTTCTTCAAATTATATGAAATATGAGTTGGGAGTTTCAAAGAATTAAATTCAAAGTTCTTTTGAATTTGGAGTTATTTGAGTTTTATTCAAATTATTTTTCTCCAAAAATAAAATACATGGAAATTAGGGTAACATGATTCCCTACATTAGAAAACTGGAGAAAAATTAATTTGAAATCATTTTGGTATTTTTTAAAATGATTTTGTTGAATTTTATTAGACCAGTAGCACTCTTTGAATTATTAGAATTTGTGTGTGTTTTATTTAATGCAAGAAAAATGTTCACCGTGTAGAAAATCTTTTTGTGAAAATTTTGATATATTATCTGCCCATATAATATTTTATTTTTTTACCGTTATTGTTTTATTTGTCTGGAAAATGTTTATTTAAAAAAAGGGGGGTTTCCCTCGCCGACTGGGCCGGCCCCAGGCCCAGCGAACCGTGCCGGCCCACCGCTGCGTCGTCCCCGACCGGACGACGGAGTCCGCCTCCCGCACGACTCCGCCGGCGCCGCCGTGGTCGCCCCGGCCTCCTTCTTGCCCCTCGCCCACGCCATTGCCTCGCCCTCCCCCTATAAATCTCACCGCCGCCGCCTCCCCTCTCCTCCTCTCGCATCGTGCCGCCGCACCACGCCGACAACCGCCGCCGCCGCCTGCTCAAGTCACTGGTGCCGCCGCCTGCTAGCGTCGCCGCCTGCCATGCCATGCCGCCGCGGCGCCGCCTGCCGCACCATGCCGCACCCCGCCGCCTGCCGTCGCCTGCTTCCTCGCCGGACGTCGCCGCCGCCCCGACGCCCGCGCCGGAGTTCGCCGCCTTCCGGATCCGCCCCGCTGCCAGTTTTTCGCCGTAGACCGCTGCCGGACCGGTATAACCGCCGCCCGGTTTTCTCGGTTTTCCTTTTTGTTCGGTTTTTTCAAAAAAAACCCTAGGTTTGTTTTTTTAGGTTTATTACCTAACGAACGTTTTCTGTTTAGTTAGTTTTAGTGCGGGGACCCCGACTCATAAGTCGTGATCACCGAGTGCACGTGTACAATGATCCCAGAGATCAATGCTCACTGAACACACAGAAGCTGAATAACAAGAGTCTTACATCCATACATACCGTATTACACAAGTAGGACCATTATGGTCAAGTCTTGAGTATAGCATCGCAGCGGAAATCTTCGTCGATAACTTGGACCCATGCCATCTGCCTTAACCCTACAGGCATTCTGACTGGGAAGCGTCCTAGCTCGCATGCTCGTCATCGAAGTATTCTTCTTCATATCATGTTCTTTCATGCCTAGCCAATAAAATAACCAGTGGCAAGCCAATGAGTACTTTGAATGTACTCGCAAGCAACCCAAGGGTTATAACAGAATAATTATGCAAGGCACTACTGCTAATTTGGCATTTTTGCGGAAAGCTAGTTTTTCTCATGCAAGTATGATCAACATTTATCAAGGATATGAATGCGTCTGCAACAAGTATCAGGAGGTTACAGACATCAACATCGGGGTAGAGTTGTGAACAACTCATACTCAAGCTCATCGTGACTTCCTCACGAATCACGTCAACAGATTTACAAAACCGTGTTGTTTGTCAGAAACATATGGATGTAGTCTAAGCAGCACCACCCAACTGTCCTTGACCGTGGACACGGCTATTCGAATAGTTTTACACTCTGCAGAGGTTGCACACTTTACCCACAAGATCCGGGGAACTTCCGTGTCATCCACGACCCGCGGTGCCTCATGTACCTGGGGTAAGCACCCGATCACTATCTTTCCCTAGACGACACTAACCAGGAGTCCACTCGTTGTTCCGTATCCTCACGATGTACATCATACGAGACTCACTCGAGATCGTAACATCCGAGAGGGGACACAACGGTGTATTCGGTGCCCTATGAAAACAGTCATGGCCGCCCTACCTGGCACGACCCCGTCCCGAGAGAGCGCACCAACAACTCTCCCGTCACTAGTAATGCGGGATCCAAGCTAGTATCGGCCTAGGTAATCAATAATGCCCTTTCCCATATAAGGGTAGAGTGGTTGCGCATGTAAGGTTGGGACAGTCGACAAATCTTAAATCTAATCCGTCTCTGTAAACAACACTTTTATCGAGCCTCGGTACACTACCTCTCCACCAAGTAGTGACCTAGTTCATCATCATCTCCCAGGGGCATTAGTGGCACCCACTGGGCTGTTTGCAAGTATGTCAACCCATACTTGTTTCTTTCCATGCATAACCCTGACCCACTTTGCGTAGCCATCTACTATAGCATATTTCTACAACCCACCAACACAACTCTAAGCAAGGGTAGAGTCATGAACAATGCAAGTATCAATGGAGTATGCAATGGAGGCAAGCCTAGCAAGGTTGCCATTCAAGATATATATCATGCACTTGATGAAACAACGAAAATGCTATTATGATGAAAAATGGTTCATCATGGTCAAAGGGCTGCTTGCCTGTTTTAACCAAGTCTTCGAGGTCTTCAAATATCTCTGGTCCAACTCCAAGCATTTTGTCTACTTCGTCAACTATCGTTGAAAGCAACCATAATAAGCAACACAACAAGACAGAAAATAAAAGTGCTCTAAAAATGAGAGTTGGACTTTTCTAGGATACCTCTGGTCATATGAGGAATGACCAAGGTGATTTCATTGGAAGTGGATCAATGGACATTTCTAAACATTTTGATATGATTGAATCAAGGGGTTTATGGATTTGCAAGAAGTGTACAAAAAAATATTTTTGAAAAATGAGCAAAGGAACCCATTTAACAAAACATGATTTTAGAAGCATCTAGGAGTTGGTTTCACTGGATTTGGAGTTCAAATGAATTTCCTATGAATTTGCAAAGTTGACAAATATGAAGAAATGGCTCATTATTTTATGTGGTGCAGAAAGTATTAATAAAAATGTTCATAAACTAAGTTATGAACTTAGAAACATCTAGGAATTTGAATCATGGTATTTGGATCACATTTGAGCTCTCTATGATTTTCTAAAGTTCATCACAGAAATGGAAAATGGGGTTTTAATAAATATTTCTGAAGAGAAAGTTTCTGGAAAAATGTGCAAATAGCACCATGTGATAGATCATGATTTGTGGATCCCCTAGAAATTTGAATCATCAAATTTGGAGTTAATTTGATTTATTTAAGTGCTTTTGAAGTCTACTGGGAAAAAGAAAAAGGGAAAGGGGGCTTTACCCTTATCATGCGCGCAAGGCGAGAGATAGGCAGCGGGCCGGCCCAGTGGCTCGGCTGCACGCGCGCAAGGGCCACGTTGGAGGCGGCTTCCTGAAAATATGCCTTCGTGCAGGAGAGGCGGTAATGGCAGAAGCCGTCTCCACTTAAACGGGCAGGCCCGTCCACTGGGTCGCTGACACGCGGGCCCTAGTGGCAGGGCGCCTTCAACCTCCCGCGCGGCACGACGAGAACAGAGGAGGCGAGGCCGAGCAGCGCCGGCTCTCTCCCCGGCGGCACAGGCCACCTCTGTCGACGCCCAGCACACCGGCGTGCTCAGGAGACCATGCCTCATCCGTCAAGGTGCGCCACAATCGTTGGGGTGTTCGGACGCGAGCAGTGCATCGCCCGCGGCGGACGGCGGTGATGGCGAGGTTGGGACACGACGCTGCAGCCGCGGGGAGGAAGAAATGGAGCTCGAGAGATGTCCTTGGGGAGGTTTGTGATGCTCTGGTGGAGTCTAAAGGGGAGGGGAGAGACCACAGAGCGCGAATTTAGGAGGAGGCCGATGACATGGCTCCGGCCATGGAGGTGGGCGGAGGGCACGAGAGGGAGAGGTAGGTTGGTCAAGGTGATGCACGGGAGGGTTAGAGAGCAAATGAAGAACAGAGAGGGCTCTGGGTGGCCTTATATGGCGGGGCGATGGTGCACCGTGAGCCCATGCGCCGGCGAGGCTGTTGCCGTCGCTGCAAGCCACGGGGCTCACGTGGGCGTGTCCGGGTTGTTTGTAGGGGTGGTCTACGCCCAGAGGAAAGGAGAGAAGGAGCGGGGGAGCGTCAGGGCAGCGCGCGTGTGAGCATGCCCATTGGAGCTCTCGGGCGGCCGGCGCGCGTGCGAAAGGAGGCGGCAGGAGGGAGAAGGAGGAGGGGGCCAGGGGCGTGGCGTGTTGCGGACGTCGAGGCACCTCGGCTGGCACGAGGGGGAGGCTCGAGGTGGTCGGGTGGCTTGGGCAGAGAGAAGCTACAGTGCGTGGGAGCACTGTAGCGCGCTCTGGAGCACGCTTTTGGCATGCCATGGCATAAAAAGGGGGAAGTGGGCGCAGCCACTTGTGTCCAGTAGTGCTAGGGAGTAGTAAAGAAAGGGGAGGAAGCATTGGATGCCATGGAGGGCCACTGGAATGAGGAGGGAGGTGAGAAAGGAGAAGAATGTTGCTGTCCAGAAGGGTAAATGGGGGTGTTTCACCCCTCAATCATTGAGCTGAGGCCAGGGAAGAGTTACTGGAGATAGGAGAAGACTAGGAGGAGCTGTGGTAAAAAGATAGGGTCATGGAGATTAGTGGAAGTGGTCAAAAAGGTGGTTTTGGAAATTTTGCAGAAGGTGTTTGTTGCTTGTTTGGGCAAGGAAAAGGATTCCATTTGGCATGAGACTCCACAGGGTGAAATGACACATATAATTAGGGCCTTCCACCAATTTGGAGCTTATTTGGGCAAAGTTGCCAATGAAACTTTTGTAAACCCTAGAAATTAGCAGAAATGAACTTGTGTAGATCTAGTTGAGCAAATCACTTCCCCTTGATGCACCACTTGGTGTAGTGGCCTCATTTGGTCATGTGAACATGCCCACAAAAGTTGGGGTTAAGGAGAGAATGTTGGCAGTACAAACTTGTTCAAATTTGATTCTGGTCAGAGAGGGTTTTGGGGTACTTTGATCAAGATAACATTCTCTCCAACCTGTGCCATTTGGTCTAGATTCATTGTTACACCATTCTAGCATGTGCACCAAGTTTGAGAGTATTTGGACATGTTTGACAGTGCAAAAATGTTCAAACTTGAAAAAGGACAGAAGTGGTTTTGAGAGGGTTTCATGGAGTTATACTATTCTCCATGACATGGTACTTGGAAAGATCATCAAAAATGTCATATTTGACATTCTAGAATTTTCCTGGATTTATTTGAAAATATTTCTTATAGAGATATTTCAAATATTTGAAATGAGCTGAAATGGTTCTGTAGGGTTTTGTCCAATATTTTGATCATGACCATATGTTGAAACTCATATATATGGAAAATATATGTCCATTGAGTCTCCCTAATTTTTATCAATTATTTTTAAAGCTTAAAAATAATTTTAACCTATTAAAGACCATTTCTGGACTTAAGAAAAATCCTTTAAATAAAATAGGAAAATAACTTCTAAAATTATATTTTTGTGGTTTCTAGGTATCCTATATCTAATAGGAGTCAAACATATTTTTGGAAAGATTTTTACTGCCCTTAATTAAGTACTTGCAGTGCAAACCTCAATTCAGGGGGTTTTGAAAAACTAGTTTTTGAAAATACTATTTGGCCAAATTATTTTTGTAAGAAATTATTTTTATGTCCTATACACATGGCATGATCATTGGTCAAGAGTTTGGAGCAAGGAGATGAAGTATAGGAGTTGGAGGATTTATTTGATTTTTAGAGCACTTGCAAACAGTAGACAAAAATCAAATCAAGCAAAGTCCAAAACACTCAAAAGTTTTTGTCAAACCACATTTTATCAGATTTATTAGCTTAAGTGTTGCGGCATGAAAATCAGGGTGTGACAGACCTACCCCCCTTACAAGAATCTCGTCCCCGAGATTCCCAAAGTAGGCGTGGAAAGGAGTACGGAAACTTGGATCTGGGGTAGTCTTCACGTCCTCATACTTCTTCTGCTTCCGAGTGGTGCTCTATTGAACCTTGAGGTACTTGATGGTGTGGCTTTGTGTACGATGTACTGCTTGATCCAGGTTGCTAAGGGGTTTCTTGCATTGGTCAGGTTGGGCTGGGGGTGGATGGCTTGGTGATCGATGTCCTTGTTGGTGATCGGGCTAGCTAGGAAGTCGAAAACACTTCCGGAGTTGTGTCATGTGGAAATATTATGCACAATGGGTAACTCAAGTGGTAACTCTAGCTAGTAGCCGTCTACTTTTCGTCTCGCAGTGATCTCGAAGAGGGCCGATGAATCTTGGTGTGGGTTTCCTTATCATGGAAATGCTTGGTTCCTTTGAGAGAAGTGGCTTGCAGATATGCCTGGTCTTCAATGCGGAGGTTTACTTCTTGACGATGGTGGTTGGTGTAGTTCTTCCTCCTGGACATGGCGATCTTCAGATGTTCCTTGACCAGCTCAGTGATTCTTCTTCCGTCTTCGGGTAGACAAGTATGTTACCAAAATAAAGATGACAACCAACTTGTCCAAGTACTCCATGAATACTTTGTTCATGAGGTACATAAAGTAGGATGGGGGTATTGGTGGTGGTCACGGTTGAGTATGGTCCAAGGTATTCTCGATCTAGAGTCAAGACCCACGGTCATGGTCCGACCATGTTGTAGCTTGGTAGGGCTTAAGGGTTTCAAGGATTCTAGGGTGCGAGTGAACGTTTATCCTTGAGCACAATTCCTGAGATGCCAATTGTTCTATCTAGTCCTCCAAACAGATCACCTTATAATGCTGAAAGCATCATTTCGTATAGGTCAACTCCAATCATCACTCATGCTATTCATATCCTCATGACTCCCAAGAGGAGGTCTAACAAAATCGTATATGTCTACAATCCCCAAACTCATATGTGTGGCTACCCCTAAGGATCCATGGGTAGAGCACACAAGCTTCCAAGCTGGAATAAAACAGGACAATCCAAGTGCTCATCCTATTCTTCCAAGGTCTATGATAAATCACCTCTCATCCTAAGGAAACACGTCGTAAGCCACTCCAAGATCTTGTTTCCTTCCTATGAATCAACTCCAACAGCCCATTAACTTCCATCAATCACTACATAATCCATTTAATTCTACAAATCCAATGTTTATGGTGTTCCACATGACCTTCTAATGTCCTATAATCCTCAAATACTTGAAAATGGTTATCTTTACTATAGTCAGTCCACCAATTCCCATTATCGGGGTCAAGTAACTTCCAACCTCCAGCTTATATAGATCCTTAAATCAATTCCAATCTCCTAGTTTATTGTCCATCGAGAAACATGGTATCACGATCAAGATCATCAGTCTAAATCCAATTTACTCCGAACCATGTAGAATTACTCAACATCTATACTCAACTAGGATCACCTACTTAAATCCAAATCTCATGTCCAACGAGAATTCCTACATTTTTTCACCAAGTCATTATCATAATGTCAACTATCTCCTATCAATATCCCCTGGCTAATTCAAATCCTCATACTTCCAAGAATTCAGCTTGCGATCTTAATTGTCCCACCAAATCCAATTTATCCAGGGGTAATGAAAGCTATGCTACTCTATATTAATGATCCCACCAAGTTCATCTACCAACATGAAAGCCTCATAATCCACCAAATAATCTCATATAATTTCTCAAAGTCATTGATGTAAACTCATCAAGTCATTTGTCCTCTATTCCTATATCCTCAAACTGGTCTTCCCTATGGCATCGTCAGTTCTGGTGCTATATTAGGATGATAATGTGCTTGTTCACTATGTCCACTAGTTCCATAATGAACCCAGTGTTGTGCAAGGTTTACAGAGGCTTAAATGGTTCTCTTGCAATTCTGTGGGTTAAGCACATGGTTAAGGACTCAAGCTGGGGTATCTTGTGAAGTCTCGAAGGGTCTAGGAATGGGTTTCTAGTCTGGAGGGTTAAACATAACTCTACGGGGTTTCACTTGATTGGGGAGGCTGTAGAAAAGTTCTTCGGTGCTAGTTGGTTGTCGAGGTAGAATCCTTGGTGTACCTTGTCTTGCCGATCTTTGGTTAAGGAGAGAGAGAGAGAGAGACGAGAGGGAAGAGTAGCATAGAGGAGGGGAATGCCTAAAGGGGGGGGTTCTATAGTGCAAGTGCAAACAAACAAGTGCCGAAAGGGCCAAACAAAAGAAACAAGGTAAAGAAGGTGATATAGTCGCATACTTGTTGCCTAGGGCAAAAGTGCGACCTATATCAAAACACAAACAAATAAAAACAAGCAACACACAATCATGGTTCTATTCGAACCATCATACGGACTCGACTGCGCATAGGGGGTACACGACTCATCCTACCCTAGGGTTCTCGGATTCAGTAGTCATGCCTTGTGCCTCGTGCAGTCTTCTGAGTTTTCCTCAGGTGTTGCTACGTTTCTTGTAGTTGTTCGATGAAACGATCCAGGTTGAGCCCGAAGAGTTTTCAACAACTTATCGCATGCTGAAGTTATGGGGTGAAGGTGGCTCCTCGTAGCTGGTATTGACTCGATCTTCTGTTGTCTTCTTAATCCTCACGATCCCGTTTTGTCTTCTAAGGCGTCGATGGTACCATGTAGGTAATCCTTTATGCAATGACATTAACAAGGCATAGTAGAGGTCCAACATGTCGGTTGTGTTGATGACAACATCGACACCAAGAGCGGGGGATGAAGAGAACCGTTTTCCTGCTCACTATAGTGAGGCGGACCAAATGGCGAGGTTCTCATCCACCGGTGGTTGTCGATACAACAACGGTAAGGACATGGTTGCTCTATTAGCGATGTACATCATGATCTTGCATTTCCTATGCCCTGATCATCATAGGCTAAGGTCGCTTCATCTTGGAGCAATGTCAAGGGTGTCACCATCTTGTGGGCCTTCATGTCCTCATTCCTCAAGGATGTATCTTTTGCTGGTATCGTCTTGTTGTGGTGTCACCAATCTTGTGTTCAGAAGAGGTGGGTGAGTGTTCGACAAGGCATCTTCCTTCTAGGTTACCCATGAGGGTTACAGGGAATCCTGTGGTCAGGGGCTTAAAGGTACTAGCGTCCATAAGTTTTGAAGGGGAAGAGATCAATAAGGAAAATATACCTTAGTTTTTCAGAAAAACATAGAGGGGAAGGGAAGTATAGATAGTTTTGAAAACTAGTAATAGTTTTGGAAATAGTTTTACCCTAACTAACGACCATGCTAACTAAGGCTTCCTACAGTCAGGATGGCTCTGATACCAGCTCTGTGGGGACCCCGACTCATAAGTCGTGATCACCGAGTGCACGTGTACAGTGATCCATCCCAGAGATCAATGCTCACTGAACACACAGAAGCTGAATAACAAGAGTCTTACATCCATACATACCGTATTACACAAGTAGGACCATTATGGTCAAGTCTTGAGTATAGCATCGCAGCAGAAATCTTCGTCGATAACTTGGACCCATGCCATCTGCCTTAACCCTACAGGCATTCTGACTGGGAAGCGTCCTAGCTCGCATGCTCGTCACCGAAGTATTCTTCTTCATATCATGTTCTTTCATGCCTGGCCAATAAAATAACCAGTGGCAAGCCAATGAGTACTTTGAATGTACTCGCAAGCAACCCAAGGGTGATAACAGAATAATTATGCAAGGCACTACTGCTAATTTGGCATTTTTGCAGAAAGCTAGTTTTTCTCATGCAAGTATGATCAACATTTATCAAGGATATGAATGCGTCTGCAACAAGTATCAGGAGGTTACAGACATAAACATTGGGGTAGAGTTGTGAACAACTCATACTCAAGCTCATCGTGACTTCCTCACGAATCACGTCAACAGATTTACCAAGCCGTGTTGTTTGTCAGAAACATATGGATGTAGTCTAAGCAGCACCACCCAACTATCCTTGACCGTGGGCACGGCTATTCGAATAGTTTTACACTCTGCAGAGGTTGCACACTTTACCCACAAGATCCGGGGAACTTCCATGCCATCCACGACCCGCGGTACCTCAAGTACCCGGGGTAAGCACCCGATCACTATCTTTCCCTAGACGACACTAACAAGGAGTCCACTCGTTGTTCCGTATCCTCACGATGTACATCATACGAGACTCACTCGAGATCGTAACATCCGAGAGGGGACACAACGGTGTCCGGTGCCCTGTGAAAAGTCATGTCCGCCCTACCTGGCACGACCCCATCCCAAGAGAGCGCACCAACAACTCTCCCGTCACTAGTAATGCGGGCTCCAAGCTAGTATCGGCCTAGGTAATCAATAATGCCCTTTCCCAGTATAAGGGTAGAGTGGTTGCGCATGTAAGGTTGGGATAGTCGACAAATCTTAAATCTAATCCGTCTCTTGTAAACAACACTTTTATCGAGCCTCGGTACACTACCTCTCCACCAAGTAGTGACCTAGTTCATCATCATCTCCCAGGGGCATTGGTGCACCCACTGGGCTGTTGCAAGTATGTCAACCTACTTGTTTTGTTTTCCATGCATAACCCTGACCCACTTTTGCGTAGCCATCTACTATACGTATATTTCTACAACCCACCAACACAACTCTAAGCAAGGGTAGAGTCATGAACAATGCAAGTATCAATGGAGTATGCAACGGAGGCAAGCCTAGCAAGGTTGCCATTCAAGATATATATCACGCACTTGATGAAACAACGAAAATGCTATTATGATGAAAAAAATGGTTCATCATGGTCAAAGGGCTGCTTGCCTGTTAACCAAGTTCGAGGTCTTCAAATATCTCTGGTCCAACTCCAAGCATTTTGTCTACTTCGTCAACTATCGTTGAAAGCAACCATAATAAGCAAACACAACAAGACGAAAATAAAAGTGCTCTAAAAAATGAGAGTTGGACTTTTCTAGGATACCTCTGGTCATATGAGGAATGACCAAGGTGATTTCATTGGAAGTGGATCAATGGAATTTCTAAACATTTTGATATGATGTGAATCAAGGGGTTTATGGATTTGCAAGAAGTGTACAAAAACATATTTTTGAAAAATGAGCAAAGGCACCCATTTAACAAAACATGATTTTAGAAGCATCTAGGAGTTGGTTTCACTGGATTTGGAGTTCTGGTTTCACTGGATTTGGAGTTCAAATGAATTTCCTATGAATTTGCAAAGTTGACAAATATGAAGAAATGGCTCATTATTTTATGTGGTGCAGAAAGTATTAATAAAAATGTTCATAAACTAAGTTATGAACTTAGAAACATCTAGGAATTTGAATCATGGCATTTGGATCACATTTGACCTCTCTATGATTTTCTAAAGTTCATCACAGAAATGGAAAATGGGGTTTTAATAAATATTTCTGAAGAGAAAGTTTTTGGAAAATGTGCAAATAGCACCATGTGATAGATCATGATTTGTGGATCCCCTAGAAATTTGAATCATCAAATTTGGAGTTGATTTGATTTATTTAAGTGCTTTTGAAGTCTACTGGGAAAAAGAAAAAGGGAAAGGGGGCTTTACCCTTATCATGCGCGCAAGGCGAGAGATAGGCAGCGGGCCAGCCCAGCGGCTCGGATGCACGCGCGCAGGGGCCACGTCGGAGGCGGCTTCCTAAAAATACGCCTTTGCGCGGGAGAGGCGGTAACAGCGTAAGCCGTCTCCACTTAAACGGGTGGGCCCGCCCATTGGGTCGCAGACACGCGGGCCCCAGCGGTAGGTCACCTTCAACCTCCCGCGTGGCGCGAGGGGAACAGAGGAGGCGAGGCCGAGCAGCGCCGGCACTCTCACCGGCGGCACAGGCCACCTCCACCGACGCCCAGCACACTGGCGTGCTCAGGAGAGCATGCCTCATCCGTCGAGGTGTGCCACAATCGTTGGGGTGGTCGGACGCGAGCAGCGCATCGCCCGTGGCGGACGGCGGTGATGGCGAGGTTGGGACACGACGCTGCAGCCGCGGGGAGGAAGAAATGGAGCTCGGGAGACGTCCTTGGGGAGGTTTGTGATGCTCTGGTGGAGTCTAAAGGGGAGGGGAGAGACCACAGAGCGCGAATTTAGGAGGAGGCCGACGACATGGCTCCGGCCATGGAGGTGGGCGGAGGGCACGAGTGGGAGAGGTAGGTTGGTCAAGGTGATGCACGGGAGGGTTTGAGAGCAAACGAAGAACAGAGAGAGCTCGGGGTGGCCTTATATGGCGGGGCGATGGTGCACCGTGAGCCCATGCGCCGGCGAGGCTGTTGCCGTCGCTGCAAGCCACGGGGGCTCACGTGGGCGTGTCCGGGGTGTTTGTAGGGGTGGTCTACGCCCAGAGTCAAGGAGAGAAGGAGCGGGGGAGCGTCAGGGCAGCGCGCGTGTGAGCATGCCCATTGGAGCTCTCGGGCGGCCGGCGCGCGTGTGAAAGGAGGCAGCAGGAGGGAGAAGGAGGAGGGGGCCAGGGGCGTGGCATGTTGCGGACGTCGAGGCACCTCGATTGGCGCGAGGGGGAGGCTCGAGTTGGTCGGGTGGCTTGGGCAGAGAGCAGCTACAGTGCATGGGAGCACTGTAGCACGCTCTAGAGCACACTTTTGGCATGCCATGGCATAAAAATGGGGAAGTGGGCGCGGCCACTTGTGTCCAGTAGTGCTAGGGAGTAGTAAAGAAAGGGGAGGAAGCATTAGATGCCATGGAGGGCCACTGGAATGAGGAGGGAGGTGAGAAAGGAGAAGAATGCTACTGTCCAGAAGGGTAAATGGGGGTGTTTCACCCCTCAATCATTGAGCTGAGGCCAGGGAAGAGTTACTGGAGATAGGAGAAGACTAGGAGGAGATGTGGTAAAAAGATAGGGTCATGGAGATTAGTGGAAGTGGTCAAAAAGGTGGTTTTGGAAATTTTGCAGAAGGTGTTTGTTGCTTGTTTGGGCAAGGAAAAGGATTCCATTTGGCATGAGACTCCACAGGGTGAAACGACACATATAATTAGGGCCTTCCACCAATTTGGAGCTTATTTGGGCAAAGTTGCCAATGCAACTTTTGTAAACCCTAGAAATTAGCAGAAATGAACTTGTGTAGATCTAGTTGAGCAAATCACTTCCCCTTGATGCACCACTTGGTGTAGTGGCCTCATTTGGTCATGTGAACATGCCCACAAAAGTTGGGGTCAAGGAGAGAAAGTTGGCAGTACAAACTTGTTCAAATTTGATTCTGGTCAGAGAGGGTTTTGGGGTACTTTGGTCAAGATAACATTCTCTCCAACCTGTGCCATTTGGTCTAGATTCATTGTTACACCATTCTAGCATGTGCACCAAGTTTTAGAGTATTTGGACATGTTTGACAGTGCAAAAATGTTCAAACTTGAAAAAGGACAGAAGTGGTTTTGAGAGGGTTTCATGGGGTTATACTATTCTCCATGACATGGTACTTGGCAAGATCATCAAAAATGTCATATGTGACATGCTAGAATTTTCCTGGATTTATTTGAAAATATTTCTTATAGAGATATTTCAAATATTTGAAATGAGCTGAAATGGTTCTGGAGGGTTTTGTCCAATATTGTGCCAGGGACCTATCTGTGATGATTTTATTTACAGTTTAGTCCCTGAACTTCAAATGATCATTGCTTTTTACTCGTTTATCCAAATCCAACGAAACCAACGCTCATGTCTTCTTTATGATCTCCTCTATCCAGTAATCCAACTCAAACATGTTTTTGAAAAGTTTAAAATTTGAATTAGATCAGATTTGAATTCAAACTTCATTTGATCATAACTTGAGCTTCGTAGCTCCGTTTGAGTTGATTCTTTTTGCAAATCGAAGCTCTTGACCTAAAATTTCTGATAAGGCCAAATTCACATAATTTTGGTACTGTTAGAAAATTTTTACATTGCAAGAGTTATTTTCTTGGTTTTGATGTTTTCCGAATCATCTTCTTTGTTCTTTCTGATCTTTTGAGTGATTACTTTTGTGTGGTTACCATTGCTTGATTACGATAGATTGACCGGAGTGTGACGAGTAGAACTATCAAGAGTTATGAGTGCGAATCATCTTCATCAACATTGCAGGCAAGTTCACACTTTGATCATATCCCTTTCATACCCAGTTTTTTTGCATTAGTTTCACCCTCAAACATTGCATGAGTAGGATTGATAACATGTGGGTATTGGGAAGTAGTTGATGAGGTAGTACCTATTACCTGTTTATTATCAAACCTTTGGGAGTTACTATTACATTATGCTTACATTGCCATGCTATGCTCGTAGACGTGGATTGGGTTTTGAGAGTATTCATGACAGATGTGAGATTGTTAATTAATGGTTTACTTAAGGTGGCAACTTAAACACACATCTGGGTGGATTGAGGCACCTGGTTATTCTAGGATTGCCTATCTAGGCACCTGGGTAGACCAGGATTGCCTGTTTTCTTTTGGACCGCCACCCAGGCTCAAAGGGATCATGAGATTATTCATGCTAGAAACTTCCGTGTGCAGCCACAAGCTATTATGGGCTCTAGCATAGTTGACTAAGTTGTGCGAACTCTTACAGTGGTAGACTAGCAGATGTAGGGGATGTAGGTGGTACGGTCTACCCGATCGTAAGGTGCTAGCGCTTCTGAAAGACTATGTCTCGGTCATCCGTCTTCTCAAACACCATGTAGTGCGAGAAACCAAACGGAGGTGATCAAGTCTTGTGGGGAAAAGTGTGCAAACCTCTGCAGAGTGTATAAACTAATCATGATTAGTCGTGTCCCCGGTTATGGACATCTTGAGTATCTAGTACCTGGATTATCATGTGAATCTCATCACGTTACTTTAAATAAATATTGTAGGGTTTTAATTATGATTTTAATTGGGATTGAGAATGCTGTCAACCATTCTCAATGTTCAACAACCACCATGATAGTTAAATAAAATCTATTTCTTTGCGGTAGGGAAAAATTGGCTTTTCGCAAAAACCTTATACCATAGAGCTTTTCCACCAGCCAAATATGCATGTAGTGATAGCCTTTATTCATCATTCTCTGGTATGAATTTGCCAGTACATTCAATGTACTGACCCTCTGTGGCTGCAACATCTCATGTTGCAGGTTTATCTTACGACGAGTAAGTGATACGTTAGGGTTACGATTTCTACACTCAACTTTGCCGTTGGTGTTGATGGGGAATCCACAACCTTGTTACTTCCACTATTTTGGATTGAGGTAATATTATTTACATTACTTTTTACATGTGATTTACCTCTGTTATAAATCCTCGAGTACTGTGTGTGTCAGCATACCGATCCAGGGATGACACTTAAGCACAGAGACTTGATCCATTCGGGTCGGGTCGCTACACCCCTCCCCCGCATCGATCAAATTATCGATGCTACCGCGGGACACGACTCGTTGTGTTTCCTCGACGCATACTCCGGATACCATCAAATCAAGATGGCGGAGCCTGATCAAGCCGCAACGGCATTCATTACTCCATACGGCCCCTTCTTTTTCAACACTATGCCTTTCGGGCTCAAAAACGCCGGTGCGACCTATCAACGCATGATTTAGACATGCCTGGAAGCACAAATAGGCAAAACAGTGGAGGCATACGTAAACGATGTGGTAATTAAAACCAGACACGTCGAATCTTTGATAGACGACTTGAGGCTCACGTTCGACAATCTCCGAACATATGACATTAAGCTCAATCTGGAAAAATGCATTTTCGGCGTACCCGCCGGAAAGCTCTTGGGCTTCATCGTTTCCAACAGAGGAATTGTAGCGAATCCGGCTAAAATCCAAGCTCTGTCACATTTGGCTATCCCAACAAACCTCAAGCAAATCCAGAAATTAACTGGATGCGTGGCTGCCTTAAGCCGCTTTTTCTCCCGATTGGGAGAAAAGGCATTACCTCTTTATCGCCTTCTTCGGCACACCGAACACTTCGAGTGGACGAACGCGGCTATAGCCGGATTGGAAGAAATAAAAGTTGCCTTGGCCAGCAACCCAATCTTGGTTGCGCCAAATATCGGTGAACCAATGCTGTTATATATAGCAGCAACACACCAAGTTGTAAGCGTAGTGCTTGTCGTCCAACGAGAAACGGACGGACATAAGTTCCCGCTTCAAAAGCCAATATACTACGTATCTACTGTCCTCACTCCATGCAAATCCTGGTACCCACATTATCAAAAGATAGCATATGCGGTCTTCATGGCATCCCGAAAACTACAACACTACTTTCAAGAGTGTTCAATTACGGTGGCCTCCGAGGTTCCACTCAACGACATTATAAACAATCGCGATGCCACGGGCCGGATTGCCAGATGGGCTATTGAGCTCCTTCCGTTTGACATATCATACAAACCATGGAGAGCCATTAAGTCACAAATACTGGCCGATTTCGTCGCCGAATGGACAGAAGCTGAACTCCCTAAAGAATACGACGCGTACTCCAATTGGATCATACACTTCGACGGCTCTAAAATGCTTGTGGGTCTGGGAGCAGGCGACGTCCAGACATCCCCAACTGGAGATACAGTCCAATACGTACTCCAAATATTATACACAGACTCCAACAACGCAGCCGAATATGAGGCCCCGTTGCATGGTCTCCGGATGGCAGTCTCCATGGGCATTCAATGCCTAGAGGTGCGTGGGGACTCAAACCTTGCAATATCTCAAATAAATAGAGATTTTGATGCTAAGGACCCAAAAATGGTGGCTTATAGCAATGCCGTCCTCAAAATGTCAGCTCGATTTGAGAGGCTCGAATTCCACCATGTGGTCCGAGAAAACAATCAAGCGACGGATATCCTCACCCGAATCGGCGCTAAGCGCGACCCTATCCCACCTAATATCTTCCTGGAAAGGTTGTTTAAGCCATCCGTGGTGTGGGAAGGGGAGACCGGCAACAATAGTCTGAATCCGGCCACAACACTAGACCCCGAACACTCTGACGTAATCGGAGGCTCCTCCACCGAGATAACACCTTCGGCCCACGTGATTATGGTTGTCATCGCCCCATGGACAGAACCCTTCTTGACTTACCAAAACAGGCAAGAACTCCATGAGGACCAAAACGAGGCACGTTGCATTGTGCAGCGGTCCAAAGCCTACAAGGTCCACGAGGGAGAGCTTTATAAGAAAAGCGCTACTGGAGTACTGCAAAGGTGCATCTCCGAGGAGGAAGGACGGCAACTTTTGGCAGAAATTCATGATGGACTCGGCGGCCATCACGCCACAGCTCGGGAACTTGTAAGTAAGGCCTTCCGTACAGGTTTCTACTGGCCGACAGCCCAAGCAGACGCACAGGACCTTGTTCAACATTGCGTCGGTTGCCAGCTCTTTGCAAACCAAAGCCATATGCCACCTACCGCTCTCTAAACAATCCCCATTACTTGGCCCTTTGCGGTCTGGGGGCCTTGATATGGTCGGACCTCTTAAAGGAGGAAGCCATACGAAAAAGTACCTATTGGTCATGGTGGATAAATTCACCAAATGGATAGAGGCCAAACCAGTTAAAATGGCCGAATCCGGACCAGTGATAGATTTCATATCCGGGCTTGTACACCGCTACGGTGTCCCCCACAGTATCATCACTGATAACGGCTCGAACTTTACAGTCGATGAGGTAAAAACTTGGTGCAGCAAAATGGGCGTTAAGCTCGATTATGCATCCGTCTACCACCCACAAACTAACGGTCAAGTCAAATGAGCAAATGATCTTATAATGAGCGGCATTAAACCCAGACTAGTGCTGTCCTTGAAGGAATCAGATACGCACTGGGTCGAGGAGCTCGACTCCGTACTATGGGGGCTGCGGACCACGCCAAATCGCACTACCGGATACACACCTTTCTTTATGGTGTATGGCGCAAAGGCGGTACTGCCCTGCGACATCATTCATGACTCACCTCGTGTGCGCATGTACGAAGAAAAAGAAGCCGAGCTAGATCGGCAGGACTGTTTGGACGCCCTGGAGGAGGAGCGTGACGTGGCAAAAGCCCGATCCGCATTCTATCAACAACAGGCTCGACGATATCAAAGCAGAGAAGTACGGGCCAAAACTTATAATGTTGGCGAACTCGTTCTACGCCTACCAGAGAAGAAAAAGGACAAGCTCAAACCCAAATGGGAAGGTCCCATTGTTATTGACAAAGTTCTGACTGGTGGAGTGTACCGTCTGCGGGATGCATCGAACAATCGACTCGAGCCAAACCCATGGAACGCGGCCAGACTCCGAAGGTTCTACGCCTAGCGCCGAACTCTGTGTTCGTCTCCTTACCTCCGTCAATTATTTATATATTTGTTATCTATATTTTTCTGTCTTTCTTCCTTTTCTTCGCGGCCTTCAAAGGTTAAAATGTGTCTTCACTACACAATTTGTACGCGCTAAGCGCGCTCATTATACCTAGGGGCTTCTTATACAGAAGCTTAATATAATTATGATCCGGGCTCTATGCCTGCCGCACATGTGTTACTTTTACACATGCACCTTTTCTTTGCCATTATATGCATCGATATGACTTAAGTTTTGGCCAAGGTGGGTTGCCTAGCTCTTGTGTTTATGCCCTACGTTCCCGTTAATTCGGCTAGGGCATAAGGGGAGCACCTCTGCGATTGTTACTGCCGGGTCAGCCGGACGTGTACCTTAGACTAGGTGAAGCCGAAAGCTAGCGTTCTTAAGGGAATATTCAGTCGGCGAACAAAGGATGACTTTTTTACTTATTTGAATGCATACCCCTAGATGTTTATATCCTGCGTCTCTTGTCACAGTTCGGACATGCACATTAATGCATGCGTACCTAGGGAAAGGAACCCTTAACGGAACTACTCTCCCTGGAAGATGTTTCTTACTATCCATGTAATATAACATAACTAGTTGGATACTTGTCTGTTCAAGCACTTATGACCCCTATGCCTGGTTTCCACGCGTACCCTGGTTTTTACATAACTGAGCGGGTATTCGGATACACTCTGGACTGTCGGGTCCGGAGGTCGAAGCGAAAAGGTCTGCCATGACAAATGATTTACAATCTGGCTAGGGACAATATATGTCACTCGAAGTACACGGTCACTTAGACCGACTAAATTCTTCTTCTATACCATCCAACAGGCTGTCTAGCCTACAATCCTGTTGGGAATACTTTGCGGCTAATTTCACCTGGTCATGCACCAAGCTGACGGGGATCTCTTTCCCGACAGGCCCTACAGGTCCGACCTCAGCCATATGGTTCGGTTCAGCCTTGGTATATCGAGCCTTCACCATGGCCCAGGCTTCCCTTGCACCTTGTCGACAGGCAGATATCTTCCATAATAGGAAGCGCCGCCGCGCTCCCTTGAGTATCTCTACAAGCCCCCCCATGCCTCCTGGCAGGGAGGCGAATGGCCACAAGGCCTGGGCAAGGTCCTGCATCACCTGCCGAACTTGTTCATGCAGTTGTGAGAGCTCTAGCAAAAGATCTCCCGCAGACCCGGGCATCTCCTCTCCGGGACGGCCCGTCATCATACCTACAGATATAGCTCTATTAGCTGGTTTCTTCGCCGAACTCTATAGAAGTTTGCTTAAGCACTTACTGAAAATGCCGCGTCAAAGCCTTTTATTCTCCTTTTCGGAGTCAGCCAGCTGGGCCCGAACATCTTTCAATTCAACATCCAGCCGGGTATTGGCATCTTGGAGATCATTTTTCTCCCGCCTTACTTGTGTAAGCACGCGCTCGCCAGCCTTCAGCTGTCGTTAAGCATGTTGCTCCTCCGGATTCACTCCGGGATCATTTGCAGAATCTATTGATTAGATTAGCATGCAAGCCAAATATTAACTGGTACATCTCGTTCTTTTCAATAGGAACAAGTGTTACCAGATGGGGCCTTCTGGGACTCCTCCATTTTGGAAACTGTGGCCCGTAGCTGGGCTTTGCACTCCTCCAGCTCTTGAGACAAATGGGTATTCTTCTCAGTAAGAACCTATGCAAATAATGATCGTTAAATCAGGTGTGCCAACTGTTTCAAGTCTCAGGGGCTACTGGTATATATATATAATTATCAGATTTTCTTACCCGTATATCCTTTACATACTGGTCCGTGGCTCTGGCAAGACCAGTTTGAGCAGCCCGGATGTACGCGTCCCCTGAGTTGAAGGCATCAAACGCCTCTTCAGAAAAACCGGGGTCGCGGAGTACGGCCCTACGACGCATGTGCTTCATGGCACTCTCCACTTCGGAATTTGTGGCGGACAGCCTATCCGCATCCTCGGTAGGAGGAATATCCGGCGTTTTCCCCACGTTAGCATCTGCCTCCAACTCCTACTCTGGAGCCCGCTAGTGGAGGCATGGCCGGCAGGCTCTCCGGATATGGTCCGGCGAGCATTTTTCCTGGTTTTAACCACAGACGTTATTATATTTTAAAGACAATAACCACAGAGCGGGGTTCTTTTTCATACCTCTGCGACGGCATCTCAGTCCGGACCGCCTTCCTTTTAAGCCTACCTGGTTTCGGTGCCCCTTGTTAGTGAGTCACTGCGGCTTCGGCATGCCATCCCGAGGGCCTTCCCTGCAAGACACCATACGTGTACGGTGGGTGAAGTGCGAAAAAGGGGATCCCTCTCGGAAGATGGGACTCGGTTTCACTTACATGCGAAGCAGGGAGCAGTCCAAGATAATCGGCGGTGATGGCCACCAAGGCACCGTCACAGCTTAACTGATAAAATGTCCTGTCGATGAGCTCCACGAATATGTCCGGATCTTCTTCGAGTCCGGGATCAAGGGCCCGATTAGGGTCCTCTGGCTATGGAGACGGGATGTGAATCTCCCTCACAGCTTTTCGTAGTTCCTGCTATGAAATAGCAAGGTAAATATTTATGACAAAGAAAGCGGGAAGGTTTGGAGTAAAAAGCAGCAGCTCACCCAGTTTGGGGGGTTGTACATGGAGAATCCATCCCGTGGGTTAATACAGATGAACTCCTCTTCCTCTCCCTTATATAAATAGGACAGTATTTTCGCCAGAGTGGCGGCGGAGTCCGGACCTTTACGGCCGCAGCGGGTGGCATCGTCCTCTCCATTGAAGTGCCACATGGGTTGTCCCCGATATTGAAGTGGCTGCACCCCCCGCATTATACATATTGACATAACCTCGATTATTGTCAGTCCTGATTCGGCCAGTGTCTTTATCCGGCTCATCAGGTAAAGGACCTCTCTGTTGTCTTCCTCCTGGGGGCTCCGAGGGTGCCAGCTACGACGTTTCTTCAAAGGGGCGTTGTTGAACTCAAGAAGGCCCATCCGAATAGGGTCCGAGAGGGGAACATCCTCCATATAAAACCACTCCGAAGGCTAGTCTTCGGATGTCTTCTTCGGAGTACCGGATAGGTATCCGGTCCCGGTGATGCGCCCCGGCGATGCGCCATATTTCGGCTCTGCCCACTTGAAATATTGACCCCTTCTATGTACGAGGCACGAGGCAGAATAGCCTCTGCCATAGCTCAAAATGAGCTTCGTAGCCTAGAAAAAGCTCGCAAAGGGCAGTTAGCTTGCGTTGTGTAATATGGAGGCGGGAGTAAAGTTATGCAGCTGGAGGCCATAACTCCAAGAGCCCGCGGAGGAATGGATGGATTGGAAATCCGAGTCCCGTCAACAAATAAGGGACGAGGCATACTCGCTCCCCCGTGGATGGGTTGGGAAAGCTTTCCGCTTGCTCTCTGCCATTATAAGTGACTAGTCTGGCTCGGACGGGGACCATGTACGCAGGAGGGAGAAACCCCTAGGTCTGCAACTCTACTAGTTGGCTATGGGGAACAGAACACTTCTCCCAACTACCTCGCTTAGGGCTACGGGGGCGAGAGGAAGAGCTGCGGTGGCCGGCCATGATGGGATGGATTTTTCCGGGCACGCTCCGATGGATACTCGCTATGGGAAGGTGGTGTGATCTAGATCTGAAGATCCCTGACTGTTTAAATAGATGATTCACCTACCTGGTTAGGGTGGTAAATGTAAAAACACTCCAACCTCACGCATTCGCTCAACACGTGGAAGATAACCATTATTAAGGTACAGAAGCCGAGGACTGCAACATTCATGGGAGGCCGGACACGACTCGTTACGACAGGTACTCAGGATTTGGAGGAGAACCCGCCTTGCAATGCCGAAGACAATCTGCGCCCCGGACTCATCGTCATTGAAGCCTGGTTCGAGGGCTACTGAGGGAGTCCTGGATTAGGGGGTCCTCGGACAGCCGGACTATATAATTTGGCCGGACTGTTGGACTATGAAGATACAAGATTGAAGACTTTGTCCCGTGTCCGGATGGAACTCTCCTTTGCGTGGAATGCAAGCTTGATGATTCGGATATGTAGATCTCCTCTCTTGTAACTGACTCTGTGTAACCCTAGCCCCTCCGGTGTATATATAAACCGGAGAGTTTAGTCCATAGAACAACAATCATACCATAGGCTAGCTTCTAGGGTTTAGCCTCTCCGATCTCATGGTAGATCAACTCTTGTAATACTCACATCATCAAGATCAATCAAGCAGGAAGTAGGGTATTACCTCCATCGAGAGGGCCCGAACCTGGGTAAACATTGCGTCCCCCGCCTCCTGTTACCATCCGCCTTAGACGCACAGTTCGGGACCCCCTACCCGAGATCCGCCGGTTTTGACACCGATAGTATTTTTGTTGTATAGATTGGAAAATAAAGATTGCAAAAATAGAAATAGCAAATTGATAGGAAAATAATATGATGGACGATAGACCCGGGGGCCATAGGTTTCACTAGTGGCTTCTCCCAAGATAGCAATTTCTACGGTGGGTGAACAAATTACTGTCGAGCAATTGATAGAAAAGCGAATAGTTATGAGAATATCTAGGCATGATCATGTATAAAGGCATCACGTCTGCGACAAGTAGACCGAAACGATTCTGCATCTACTACTATTACTCCACACATCGACCGCTATCCAGCATGTATCTAGAGTATTAAGTTCATAAGAACAGAGTAACGCATTAGTCAAGATGACATGATGTAGAGGGATAAAATCAAGAAATATGATATAAACCCCATCTTTTTATCCTCGATAGCAACAATACAATACATGCCTTGCTGCCCCTGCTGTCACTGGGATAGGACACCGCAAGATTGAACCCAAAGCTAAGCACTTCTCCCATTGCAAGAACGATCAATCTAGTTGGCCAAACCAAACTGATAATTCGAAGAGACTTGCAAAGATATTTAAATCATGCATAAAAGATTTCATAGAAGAATCAATTATTATACATATATAATCTTGATCATAAACCCACAATTCATCGGATCTCGACAAACACACCACAAAAAGAGTTACATCGAATAGATCTCCAAAAAGATCGAGGAGAACTTTGTATTGAGATCCAAAGAGAGAGAAGAAGCCATCTTGCTAATAACTATGGACCCGATGGTCTATGGTAAAATACTCACACATCATCGGAGAGGCTATGGTGTTGATGTAGAAGCCCTCCGTGATCGATTCCCCCTCCGGCGGAGCACCGGAAAAGGGCCCAAGATGGGATCTCACGGGTACAGAAGGTTGCGGCAGTGTAAATAGGGTTTCGTGGTGCTCCTAGATGTTTTTGGGGTGTATGGGTATATATATAGGAGGAAGAAGTACGTCGGTGGAGCTGCGAGGGGCCCACGGGGGTGGGGGCGCGCCTGCCCCCTGTCAGTGTCAAAACCGGTGGATCTCGGGTAGGGGGTCCTGATCTGTGTGTCTAAGGCGGATGGTAAAAGGAGGCGGGGGACACAATGTTTACCCAGGTTCGGGCCCTCTCGATGGAGGTAATACCCTACTTCCTGCTTGATTGATCTTGATGATGTGAGTATTACAAGAGTTTATCTACCACGAGATCGGAGAGGCTAAACCCTAGAAGCTAGCCTATGGTACGATTATGGTTGTCCTACAGACTAAACCCTCCGGTTTATATAGACACCGGAGAGAGCTAGGGTTACATAGAGTCGGTTACAAGGGAGGAGATCTACATATCCGAATTGCCAAGCTTTCCTTCCATGCAAAGGAGAGTCCCATCCGGACACGGGACGAAGTCTTCAATCTTGTATCTTCATAGTCCAACAGTCTGGCCAAAGTATATAGTCCGATTGTTCGAGGACCCCCTAATCCAGGACTCCCTCAGTAGCCCCTGAACCAGGCTTCAATGACAACGAGTCTAGCGCGCAGATTGTCTTCGGCATTGCAAGGCGGGTTCCTCCTCCGAATACTCCATAGAAGATTTTGAACACAAGGATAGTGTCCGGCTCTGCAAAACAAATACCACATACCACCATAGAGAGTATAATATTACCACAAATCTAATCTACTGACAACTTTTCATAACGTGACATCACGACATGGCCCCGGTTATTATTCGAACCGTTTTTCTCAACCAGCTACTGCACATATTGTGAGGCAGTTTTCTTGGTACGTCTTGTCGAAGCAGAGATCGTGTCCCCTTATCACAGGAGTCTCATCAATACGGGTGTGGGTAACCCAACCGTGCCATCAATCACGACGCTTGGGGAATAAGCGAGTTTTACCAGGCAAGGGGTAAGGGCTCCACCTTTTTACACACGCCTTCTTCTCTCCCGCCGATCCATTCTTGCGCACTCGAGCTCCAGCGCCAAAGTTCGCATTTTCTCCGAAGAACCACTCCAAATATGTCTGGAGCGGGAGGCAAGTGGATGGCCTCTACCGTCCGGAAGAAGGACATCAAGAAACTTCGGGAGGCCGGGTATCTAGCCCAGAAAATCGGCCACCGTCTCCCAACGGCGGGACAGATCGTCCCTACCCCGGAACCCCACGAAAGGGTCGTATTCCTCCCTCATTTTATCCGCGGGCTAGGGTTTCCCCTCCACCATTTGTTCGCGGCATCATGTATTATTACGGGATCGATTTTCATGATCTATCCCCCAATTCCTTCATCAACATCTCGACATTCATTGTTGTGTGCGAGGCTTTTCTCCACATCCCGCCACACTTCGGCTTATGGCTAAAGATCTTTAATGTGAAGCCCAAGGTAGTGGGCGGTGAGCACGCTGAGTGCGGGGGCGGTATGGTGAGAAAGATGCCCAACGTCACATGGCCAACAGGTACCTTCAATGATTCCGTCAGGGAGTGGCAACAGGAGTGGTTTTACATTACTGAGCCATGCGGCACGAAGTGGGCCGCTGCTCCCGAGTTCCGATCCGGATCCCCTCTGTGGCTCACGTCCTGGCTCAAGAAGGGCCTGGACTGGTCTTCTCTGACGAACTGTTGGTGCTCCAGACGCGCGTCAAGGATATGGAAGATAAGAATAAAACTTGTCAATGTAGTCCAGGTGATGTTAGTCCGTCGGATCCTACCTTGTCAACACCGGACTTGCAATCTATGGGAATTCGATCCGGCCAAGCACCAAACCCTGCGAGAGCTCTTTGGCTCCTCGCATGAAGACATCTGGAAGGTGCTTTTTAAGCCCGGCAAATCATGGCCGGACTCGGCCGAGGACCGTGTGTACCAACTGTCCCGCCCTGCAAGCTCGGTAAGTTACCATACGTTTTATTCGCATAACTCAAGGGAAATGCTTAATGTGTTTTACACAACTCTCCTAGGGCTGGACGAAGAAGGCGGGGCGGATCCCATGTCTGGCCCCACTGCCCGAAGAACCGGTCGGCCCACTTTTGACGAAGATGTTGGACCCGACGCCTTACAAGGTGCCGGAGAAGAAGACCGAAAAGGAGGCCAAAAAGACCCGGGGAGGCCTTCGTCACCATGCCCGACCCGCCTCCGAAGAGGACGAGGAGGAGGAAGATGAATCCCCAGTAGGGGGAGAAAGAAGAGGACGGGCTCCATACACTTGGAGGCCGAGTCGCCTAAAAGGGTAAAAACTCTTCTTCTGGAAGAGTCCACTACTGTCGCCGATAGCAGCCCGGTGTGGGATCCTAGGGCCCAGCCCCTAGTGAACTCGTAAGTATATAAAATCCGAACACGTTCATGTGTCCGGACCCATCCTGGCATAGTATTTTAACCTGAGCCATATTTTCTGTAGTCCGGCAGGGTCCCATTCCGAACAATCCTCGTCCGACGATTTGCTGAGCTCGGATGATATGGAGTGGGACGCCTCCGAAGGCCCCTCCCCCCGAACATGTGATCAACACCGATGCTTCGTCCCAGAGGGACTCCGTCCAAGGAGGGGCAGAGAAAATCATGAAGGCGGCGCCTGGAGGTCAAACTTCAGGGGCCGGAGACATGGGGGAGAAGATCCCCACAGGTGTCGACGGCAGGGACCATCCTGAATTCGGCCCCAAGCCGGACACAGTTTTGGAAACCAATATGGCTCCGGAATCAAGCATGCGGCCTTCCTCGGCTGGAGAGGGCGTCCCTGTTCCACCGGCAACCTCTGTCCAACCGGAGGCGCCGGGTGCTTTATTGGCGGCGCTGAAGAGCGCCTCCATCGTGATGAACACCGTGCCCTTGTGGGTGCGGTGATTGAGAAGATTCAGTCCACTAAAAATGGACTGAATGAAGCCTGTATCGACCTTATGAGAGGTTTTGAGGTATGTTTAATACGGTTTCGAAGAGTGTCATAGTATGGATAGTAGCCCCTGATACACTGTCCGGTGAACGAAAGAACCGGACAGAGGATCAAATATATTTTTCGCAGGAAGACTCATTTGATGACATCTATCTCTCTTCTTTTGTAAGCAGGCATATGTAGCGGCTACTGCCGCTCATACCGTGGAGGTTTCTGGACTGAATCAAAGTCTGGAGCGGGCCGAAGCAGAGCTTGGACAGTTAAAAAGGCAGTTGGAAGATCAACAATGTATGCACAAATCTTGTTTGCGTTCAGTGCGAACGAATTTTCAGTATGATAGAATACGTGTCATGATTTGCGCCAGGGATGATGACTGAAGTCGAGGCTCTGAAGAAGGCTATTGCCGAGGCCGAGGAAAAGGCAGCCGTAGAGCAGGCTCTTCGTAAGAAGCACGAGGCCAAGGTTGTGGAAGCTAGGCGAGAGCTCCAAGAGGCCATGAAAAAATGCGATACCCTGGAGCAGAGTTTAATGGAGAAAGAATCCGAACTCACCAGGGCTCATCAGGCCGTGTGCGATGCCCGTGGGAAAACCCAAGACGCCCTGCAGGAGATCCAAGAGGCGAGGGAGATCATGGCGGGTAAGTTCTTTTTCCATGTAAAGCAAGTATTTCAAGAGAAAATTATGATTTATAATTTTAAGTTCGGATTTCTCCAGGGGTATTTGTGGAACTTCCTCGCAGCATATCGGATGCTGCCCAATTCTACCGAGCCGAAGAGGGGAATACTGTGGATAAGCTCTTCTGGTCGCAGTATCTGGCACCGAATTATCTGGTGCCTTTTACCTATCAACTGAAACAGCTGATCGAACTGCATAAGGCGGCCGAACTAGCCATGAAGGATTTGATTATCCGGCTATGGCCCGCCGAGCCGATTCCAGGTAGCTACTTCGGGCTCGTGAAGCGGCTTGTTAGTGCATGCCCTCGACTTGATGTCATCAAGCGGTCGGTCTGCATAGAAGGTGCACGAATGGCCTTTGCCCGCGCAAAGGTGCACTGGGGGAAGATGGATGCTGAAAAGCTGATGACCGACGGACCGCCAGAGGAAAAGGAGCACTGCAAGCCCGAATTGTATGAAAGTATCCTGAAAGGATCCTGCCTTGCGGTGGAGCAATGCACCAAGAACATTGTATTTTCATGAATATAGTCGTGTTGTCCTTTGTAATGTGTGAACAAGGCATTTTATATATTAAACCTGAGAATTGGCCAGTCGTCGGCTTCTGCCCCCTCGTAAGAAATACAGGGGTGTTCGGGATAAACCTGATCACTCTTTACCCCAGTGTTGGGTCCTTTGGAGGAGGTGTTCAGCACAGCGAACCAGGCAATCAGACTATAGGGCTTTATCATTCTCACTTAGCCATAGGAGCATTAGTAAGGTAGGCACAGCCTCTGGTGTTCGGAAGACCGCACGAGGGGCCCTATAGGCACCTGATCGGAAGAAGAACCGATCCATCGCACGCTGCATTGGTTATGGCATTATGCGGGAGAAATCCTTAAATATTTTACAACCTCTTGAACAGCTGACCAGCTCTCGCGGTATCATGACAGTCAGTTTTCGGCTTTCTCTACTGAGGTGCTCGTCCGGAAGAATCGGAACACAAACACAGTAGTTCTCCCTGTGCCGCCTTAGCCGATATAGCGGAACGTAAGGCAGCAAAACATGGGAGCCAGGCAAACCCAACATTTGACCCAAGACATGATTCGGAGCTGATGCATATAATGCTATAAGTTCGGGGTGCCAAACTTCCGTGAAGGTGTTCGGGCTTTATTGTCATATTATGGGTAAAACGAAGCCCCTGGCAAAGGCATATCGCAGTGTACGGATTCCACTTAACAAAAGAGTTTTAATAAGAAATAACAACAAATAAGCGTCATATAAATCCACATGTTGTATTTGAATAATACGTCGAAGCGTATGAGTACAGGTAATGTGATAAAAAAGGGGAATATGACTGTGGAACCTACTGGGCCGGGGAGGAAGAAGATGTGTGCAGGTCCGGAGTATAGTCGGATGGACGTCGTGAGGAATATCTAAAGATTCCCTTGTGTGTTCGAGCTGTTACCATGTCACCGTTCCCGGTCTGCGCAAAGGTGAGCCTGCAAAGGAAATGTAAGAAATATTTGTGTGCTGGAGAGCGGTTGAGCCGCGATATGTGGAATGTTCTGTACTTTGCCGGAATGTTTAGTTGAGCCTTGGACAATCTGGGCTATCCTGCCGTGAAGTAGTTCGGACTACTTTCAATGTGTCCAGGGTTTTAGCCGTCGACTCAAGATTTGACTGAAAGGTGCCCTCCATTGCTTCTACTGTTAAAGCGGCAGCGTACTCTGTGGTACCGAGGGAGAGTTCGGCCTCGCCATTAACCGTGATGACGCTGCGCGGACCGGGCATCTTGAGTTTACGGTAGGCATAATGTGGCACCGCGTTGAATCAAGCGAACGCAGTTCGCCCGAGCAGTGCCTGATAATCACTGCGAAAGGGGACGATGTCGAAGATTAACTCTTCGGCATGGTAATTGTCTGGTGATCCGAAGACTACCTCGAGGGCGATGGAGCCAGTACAGCTGGCCTCCATGCCTGGTATAATACCTCTAAAGGTGGCTTTAGTGGGTTTGATCATCGAATGATCGATGCCCATCTTGTGCACTGTGTCCTGGTAAAGCAGATTTAGACTGCTGCCTCCGTCCATAAGGACTCGTGTGAGGTGGAACCCGTCCATTATTGGGTTGAGGACTAGTGCGGCTGGATTGCCGTGACTGGTGTTGACCGGACGATCCATTTGGTTGAAGGTGATCGGCCCTAGTTTGTATTGCGGGCTCACTGGTTTCGTTAGGTCGACATCCCTAAGGGTGTGCATCCGGTATGGGTTGGGAGTGTGGGTGGCATTTACCATATTCACCGTTTGGATTTGCTGGAGAGATTTCTTTTATCCTCCTCTATTCGGTGATCTGGGCTCCTCATCGTTGTCATCGCTTTGAGACCCCTTATCTTTGTTTTTGGCGCCTAAACTGCCAGCTTGTTTGAAGACCCAACATTCTCTATTGGTATGATTGGTTGGTGTTCCTGGTTTGCCATGAATTTGGCATGGACGGTCGAGTATGCGGTCCAAACTGGACGGACCCGAATTGTCATTTTTGAGTGGCCCTGTCCGCTGACCGGACTTAGAGCTATTAAATCCGGCATTGACTGTCGTGTCTTCGGCGCTTTCACCATGTTTGCGGCATTTGTGTTTGTTGCGCCGGGGTTTGCCATTGCTATCTCTGGCCTCTTATTTGCCAGTATTGCTTGTGTTGTTGTTGCTACGAGCCAACCAGCTATCCTCGCCCGCGCAGAAGCGGGTCATGACTGTTGTGAGGGATGCCATGGACTTTGGCTTCTCTTGGCCGAGATGTCGGGCGAGCCACTCATCACGGATGTTATGTTTAAAGGCCGCTAGGGCTTCGGCATCCGGATAGTCCAGAATTTGGTTCTTTTTGGTTAGGAACCGGGTCCAGAATTTCCTGGCTGACTCTCCGGGCTGTTGTGTTATGTGACTCAAATCATCAGCATCTGGTGGTCGCATATATGTGCCCTGGAAGTTATCCAGGAATGCGTCTGCCAGGTTCTCCCAACTTCCGATGGAGTTTGCTGGCAAGCTATTCAGCCATTGCCGAGCCGGTCCTGTGAGTTTCAACGGGAGATACTTGATGGCGTGTAGATCATCCCCGCGGGCCATGTGAATGTGGAGGAAGAAATCCTCGATCCATATCACGGGGTCAGTAGTACCATCATATGATTCAATGTTCACGGGTTTAAACCCTTCTGGGAATTCATGATCCATTACTCCATCAGTGAAGCATAGGGGTTGTGCGGCGCCTCTGTGCCGGGCTATGTCACGACGTAGTTCATATGAGTCTTGTTTGCTGTGTTCGGCCCGGCCGGATTTGCTTTTGGTATATCCGGCATGACGGTCGTCGTCATGTGTTGGGGCGCGCCCTCATGATCCGAAGATCGGCCTTTTGTGTCCTGCTTTGTTTTCCAATACGTCTCGCAGGTCCTGCGTGTTACCCCGGGCCTTGTTGTTTTTGTTTGACTGGCGACGGGGTGCGGGCTGGACTTCGGGCTTATATGCCACTTTGTCCCGGCCACGAGGTGGCCTGTTTGCCGCAACATACGCTGGAAGCGCGGGCTTTAATGCTTCCTCTTCAAGTTGGGGTAGCAACCTGCGCTTTGGCAAACTTTTGATTGGGCGCTCGAGTTCATGTTCCTCGGCCGCCAAGACCTCAATCCATCTATCCGCTAGCAGATCTTGTTCATCTTGAAGTTGTTGTTGCTTTTTCTTCAGGCTTTTTGCTGTGGCAATAAGCCGGCGCTTAAAGCGCTCCTGTTCGACGGGATCCTCGGGCACGATAAATTCTTCGTCGCCGAGGCTCACCTCGTCTTCGGAAAGAGGCATGTAATTGTCATCCTTTGATTCTCCGTCTTCTACCTGTTCCTTAGGGCTGGCTTGCCCATCCTCCTGCTCGAAGCCTGGCTGGAGGGGATTGTCTTTGTCTTCGGCACTATTTGCAGCGTTATTGTCCCCTGTGCCAGTATCGCTGTTTTTGCCATGGCGGGGCTTAGAGTGGCGCCGACGATGCCATTTCATGAATCGCTTCTCGGGGGGATTATCCTCTGTTGCCTTATTGCCATCGCTTTATTTGGGGGTATCCACCATGTATATATCATACGATGAGGTGGCAGTCCATCGCCCTGTGGGCGGTGGTTCCTGTTTGTCTCCCGCATCGTCGTCCATACCGTCGATGTCTTCGGAGTCGAAATCGAGCATGTCGGTTAAGTCGTCGATAGTGGCTACTAAGTGGGTGGTGGGTGGGGAACGAATTTCTTCGCCGTCCGCTTCCCACTCGAGCCGGACATAGTTCGGCCAAGGGTCTCCTGACAAGGAGAGAGACCGTAATGAGTTTAGTACGTCGCCTAGGGGCGAGTGCTGAAAGATATCCGCGGAGGTGAACTCCATGATCGGTGCCCAATCAGATTGGATGGGCACGGACGCGAGCGGTTCAGAGTCTGTGGCCGGGGACGAATCCAAGTGTCTGGCAACACAGGTCTCATAGGAGGTGAAGTCAGTATTCGGCTCTATCGTCGCTGAGTGTGCGGCCTCCGTGGCAGGGTCCATCCACCCGTCCTCGGACGGCGTGATCAGTTCCGGATTGAGGGCCGGAGTAGTTACAGGTATGATCTCCCGAACACTGTCTGATGGTAGGGCTAAATCATGCTCATCGTGACTGTGCGGCGTACCTGACATGGGTACGAATCCGTCAAAGATCAAGTCTCCGCGGATGTCGGTGGTATAGTTCAAGCTTCCAAACATGACCTGATGGCTAGGGGTGTAGCTCTCAATCTGCTTTAGATGGCCGAGCGAGTTGGCCCGCAGTACGAAGCTACCGAATACGAAGATCTGTCCGGGGAGGAAAGCCTCACCCTGGATCGCATCGTTGCCGATGATCGAAGGAGCCATCAAGCCTTATGATGATGACACAGTGGAACTCTCAATGAAAGCACCAATGTTGGTGTCAAAACCGGTGGATCTCGGGTAGGGGATCCCGAACTGTGCGTCTAAGGCGGATGGTAACAGGAGGCGGGGGACACAATGTTTACCCAGGTTCGGGCCCTCTCGATGGAGGTAATACCCTACTTCCTCCTTGATTGATCTTGATGATGTGAGTATTACAAGAGTTGATCTACCACGAGATCGCAGAGGCTAAACCCTAGAAGCTAGCCTATGGTATGATTGTTGTTGTCCTACGGACTAAACCCTCCGGTTTGTATAGACACCGGAGGGAGCTAGGGTTACATAGAGTCGGTTACAAGGGAGGAGATCTACATATCCGTATTGCCAAGCTTGCCTTCCACAGAGTCCCATCCGGACACTGGACAAAGTCTTCAATCTTGTATCTTCATAGACAACAGTCCGGGCAAAGTATATAGTGCGGCTGTCCGAGGACCCCCTAATCTAGGACTCCCTCACCCCCCCCCTAGGCGCGCCCCTTGCCTCGTGGCCTCCTTGCTTCTTTCTTGACGGTCACTCCAAGTCTCCTGGATCACGTTTGTTCCAAAAATAACTCTCCCGAAGGTTTCATTCCATTTGGATTCCGCTTGATATTCCTTTTCTGTGAAACACTGAAATAGGCAAAAAAAACAACAATTTGCACTGGGCTTTTGGTTAGTAGGTTAGTCCCAAAAATAATATAAAAAGATAAATTAAAGCCCATTAAACATCCAAAACAGATAATATAATAGCATGGAAAAATCAAAAATTATAGATACGTTGGAGACGTATCAAGCGTCCCCAAGCTTAATTCCTGCTCGTCCTCGAGTAGGTAAATGATAAAAACAGAATTTTTGATGTGGAATGCTACCTTGCATAATTCTCAATGTAATTTTCTTTATTGTGGGATGAATGTTTAGATCCGAAAGATTCAAGACAAAAGATTAATGTTGACATAAGAATAATAATACTTCAATCATACTAATAAAGCAATCATGTCTTCTCAAAATAACATGGCCAAAGAAAGTTATCCCTACAAAATCATATAGTCTGGCTATGATCCATCTTCACCACACAAAATATTTAAATCATGCACAACCCCGATGACAAGCCAAGCAATTGTTTCATACTTTTGATGTTCTCGAACTTTTTCAATCTTCACGCAATATATGAGCGTGAGCCATGAACATTGCACTATAGCTGGAATAGAATGGTGGTTGTGGAGAAGACAAAAAGGAGAAGATAGTCTCACATCAACTAGGCATATCAACGGGCTATGGAGATGCCCATCAATAGATATCAATGTGAGTGAGTAGGTATTGCCATGCAACGGATGCACTAGAGCTATAAGTGTATGAAAGCTCAAAAAGAAACTAAGTGGGTGTGTATCCAACTCGCTTTCTCACGAAGACCTAGGGCATTTTGAGGAAGCCCATCATTGGGATATACAAGCCAAGTTCTATAAATTAAAATTCCCACTAGTATATGAAGGTGACAAAATAGGAGACCCTCTAGGATGAAGATCATGCTGCTACTTAGAAGCACAAGTGTGGTAAAAGGATAGTAACATTCTCCCTTCTCTCTTTTTCTCTCATTTTTCATTTTTTTCATCCGGAGTCTCATCCCGACTTGTGGGGGAATCATAGTCTCCATAATCCTTTCCTCACTTGGTACAATGCCCTAATAATGATGATCATCACACTTTTATTTACTTACAACTCAAGATTTACAACTCGATACTTAGAACAAAATATGACTCTATGTGAATGTCTCCGGCGGTGTACCGGGATGTGCAATGACTCATGAGTGACATGTACGAAAGAATTGTGAAGGTGGCTTTGCCACAAATACGATGTCAACTACATGATCATGCAAAGAAATATGACAGTGATGAAGCGTGTCATAATAAACAGAAGGGTGGTTGGTTGCATGGCAATATATCTTGGAATGGCTATGGAAATGCCATAATAGGTAGTTACGGTGGCTTTTTGAGGAAATTATATGGTGGGTTTATGGTACTGGCGAAAGTTGCGCGGTACTAGAGAGGCTAGCAATGGTGGAAGGGTGAGAGTGCGTATAATCCATGGACTCAACATTAGTCATATAGGACTCACATACTTATTGCAAAAATTTATTAGTTAGCGAAACAAAGTACTACGCGCATGCTCCTAGGGGGATAGATTGGTAGGAAAAGACCATCACTCATCCCCGACCGCCACTCATAAGGAAGACAATCAATAAATAAATCATGCTCTGACTTCATCACATAACGGTTCACCATACATGCATGCTACGGGAATCACAAACTTTAACACAAGTATTTCTCAAATTCACAAGTACTCAACTAGCATGACTCTAATATCACCATCTTCATATCTCAAAACAATCATCAAGTATCAAACTTCTCATAGTACTCAATGCACCTTTTATGATAGTTTTTATTATACCCATCCTGGATGCCTATCATATTAGGACTAATTTTATAACCAAATAAAATTACCATGCTGTTCTAAAGGACTCTCAAAATAATATAAGTGAAGAATCAGAGATCAATAATTTCTATAAAATAAAACCACCACCGTGCTCTAAAAAGATATAAGTGAAGCACTAGAGAAAAATTATCTAGCTCAAAAGATATAAGTGAAGCACATAGAGTATTCTAATAAATTCCGATTCATGTGTGTCTGTCCCAAAAGGTGTGTACAGCAAGGATGATTGTGGTAAACTAAAAATCAAAGACTCAAATCATACAAGACGCTCCAAGCAAAACACATATCATGTGGTGAATAAAAATATAGCCTCAAGTAAAGTTACCGATTGACGAAGACGAAAGAGGGGATGCCTTTCGGGGCCTCCCCAAGCTTAGGCTTTTGGTTGTCCTTGAATTTTACCTTGGGGTTCCTTGGGCATCCCCAAGCTTAGGCTCTTGCCACTTCTTGTTCCAAAATCCAGCAAATCTTTACCCAAAACTAGAAAACTTCACAACACAAAACTTCAACAGAAAATCTCATGAGCTCCGTTAGTATAAGAAAACAAACCACCACTTCAAGGTACTGTAATGAACTCATTCTTTATTTATATTGGTGTTAAACCTACTGTATTCCAACTTCTCTATGGTTCATACCCCCCGAAACTAGCTATAGATTCATCAAAATAAGCAAACAACACACGAAAAACACAATCTGTCAAAAACAGAACAGTCTATAGTAATCTGTAGGTTTCGAATACCTATATAACCCCAAAAATTGTAAAATAAATGGGAAATTTTTGTTTTTGCCACTCTAGATTTTGCTGATTTTCCTTATGCCACTCTAGATTTTGACATTTCACTTTTGCCATTCTGAGTTTTTGACAATTATCACAATTGCCATTCCCGTGGCAAAAGCAAAATGTTGAGAGTGGCAAATGGCAATTGTGATAATTGTCAAAAGATAAGAGTGGCAAAAATGAAATAAAATTATTTTTCTTTTGCCACAGAATGGCAATTGTGATAATTGTCAAAATCTAAGAGTGGCAAAAGTGAAATGTCAAAATCTAGAGTGGCATAAGAAAAATCGGCAAAATCTAGAGTGGCAAAAACAAAATTTTCCCAAAATAAATTGGTGGACGTGACGAATTTTTCTATTAATCATCTGCAAAAATAATCAACCTAATTGCACTCTCCAGTAAAAAAAATGGCAGCAAATCTCGTGAGCGCTAAAGTTTCTGTTTTTTACAACAAGATCACATAAACTTCCCCCAAGTCTTCCCAAAGGTTCTAATTCGCACAAACACTAATTGAAAGCATAAAACCACATATAAACAGAAGCTTGATGAATTATTTATTACTAAACAGAAACAAAAATAAATTTGGGTTGCCTCCCAACAAGCGCTATTGTTTAACGCCCCTAGCTAGGCATAAAAACGAGAATAGATCTAGGTATTATCATCTTTGGTATGCAATCCATAAGTGGCTCTCATAATAGATTCATAAGGTAATTTAATTTTCTTTCTAGGAAAGTGTTCCATGTCTTTCCTTAACGGGAATTGGAATTAATGTTCCATTCTTTCATATCAATAATTACACCAGTCGTTCTAAGGAAAGGTCTACCAAGAATAATGGAACATGTAGGATTGCAATCTATATAAACAACAATGAAATCTACGGGCACATAATTCCTATTTTCAACAATAAGAACATCATTAATCCAGTTTCTTAATAGTGGAATCCGCAAGATACAAATTTAAAGAACAATCATCGAATTCACGGAAACCTAACACATCACATGAAGTTTTTGGAATCATGGAAACACTAGCACCCAAATCACATAAAGCAAAGCATTCATGATCTTTAATTTTAATTTTAATAGTAGGTTCCCACTCATCATAAATTTTTCTAGGGATAGAAACTTCTAATTCAAGCTTTTCTTCATAAGATTTCATTGAACAATCAATGATATGTTTGGTAAAAGCTTTATTTTGACTATAAGCATGAGGAAAATTTAGTACGGATTACAACAAGGAAATACAATCTATCAAATATAAATTATCATAATTAAATTCCTTGAAATCCAAAATAGTGGGTTCATTGCTATCTAAAGTTTTGACCTCATCAATCCCACTTTTACCAATGTTTCATCAAGATCCAAAAACTCCGAATCATTGGGACGCCTTTTAGCTAAAGTTGACTCATCTGCAGTCCCATCATTATCAAGATTCATATTGCAAAACAAAGATTTAATTGGATACACATCAATCACTTTTAGATCTTCATCCTTACTATCATGGAAACTAGAAGAACACGCTTTTATAAAGCAATCTTTTTTTGCACGCATCCTAGCGGTTCTTTCTTTGCACTCATCAATGGAAATTATCATGGCATTGAGAGACTCATTGATATCATGCTTAGGTGGAATAGATCTAAGTTTCAAAGAATCAACATCAAGAGAAATTCTATCCATGTTCCTAGCCAACTCATCAATCTTAGGCAATTTTTCTTCAAGCAAATCATTGAAATTCTTTTGTGAAATCATAAATTCTTTAACACTAGTCTCAAAATCATAGGGAATTTATTAAAATTCCATAAGAGTTGTCGTAAGAATTACCATAATTATTATAGGAATTACTAGGAAACGGCCTAGGATTAAAGTTTCCTCTATACGTGTTGTTACCAAAATTGTTCCTACCAAGAAAATTCACATCCATAGATTCATTATTATTATCAATCAAGGTAGACAAAGGCATATCATTAGGATCAGAAGAAACACTCTTATTAGCAAATAATTTCATAAGTTCATCCATCTTTCCACTCAAAAGATTAATTTTTTCTATAGCATGAACCTTTTACTAGTAGATCTTTCGGTGTGCCATTGAGAATAATTAACCATAATATTATCTAGGAGTTTAGTAGCTTCTCCTAAAGTGATTTCCATAAAAGTGCCTCCCGCGGCGAATCTAAAATATTTCTAGAAGCAAAATTCAATCCAGCAGAAAAAAATTTGTATGATCATCCACAAATTAAAACCATGAGTAGGGCAATTACGTATCATTAATTTCATCCTCTCTCAAGCTTGTGCAACATGCTCATGATGAAGTTGCTTAAAATTCATGATATCGTTTCTAAGAGAGATGATCTTAGCAGGAGGAAAATACTTAGAGATAAAAGCATCTTTGCACTTATTCCATGAATCAATACTATTTTTAGGCAAAGACGAAAACCAAGTTTTAGCACGATCTCTAAGCGAAAACGGAAATAGCTTCAATTTAACAATATCATTATCCACAACTTTATTATTTTGCATATCATACAAATCAACAAAGTTGTTTAGATGGGTAGCGGCATCTTCACTAGGAAGGCCAGAAAACGGATCTGTCATGACAAAATTTAGCAAAGCGGTATTAATTTCACAATATTCATCATCGGTAAGAGGAGCAATCGGAGTGCTAATAAAGTCATTATTGCTGGTACTGGAAAAGTCACACAATTTAGTATTATCTTGAGCCATCGTGACAAACAATCGAACACACAAGCAAGTAAAAAGATACGAACGAAAAAGAGGCGAACGGAAAAGATGGCGAATAAAACGACAAGGGTGAAGTGGGGGAGAGGAAAACGAGAGGAAAATTGGCAAATAATGTAATGAGAGGGATAAGAGTTTGTGATGGGTACTTGGTATGTCTTGACTTGATGCAACCTCCCCGGCAACGGCGCTAGAAATCCTTCTTGCTACCACTTGAGCTTGCGTTGGTTTTCCCTTGAAGAGGAAAGGATGATGCAGCACAGTAGCGTAAGTATTTCCCTCGGTTTTGAGAACCAAGGTATCAATCCAGTAGGAGATAGCACACAAGTCACCTAGTACCTGCACAAACAAACAAGAACCTCGCAACCAACGCGATAAAGGGGTTGTCAATCCCTTCACGGTCACTTACAAGAGTGAGATCCGATAGAGATAATAAGATAAATATTTTTGGTATTTTTGTTGTATAGATTGGAAAATAAAGATTGCAAAAAGAGAAATAGCAAATTGATAGGAAAATAATATGATGGAAGATAGACCCGGGGGGCATAGGTTTCACTAGTGGCTTCTCTCAAGATAGCAATTTCTACGGTGGGTGAACAAATTAATGTCGAGCAATTGATACAAAAGCGAATAGTTATGAGAATATCTAGGCATGTTCATGTATATAGGCATCATGTCCGCGACAAGTAGATCGAAATGATTCTGCATCTACTACTATTACTCCACACATCAACCGCTATCCAGCATGCATCTAGAGTATTAAGTTCATAAGAACAGAGTAACGCATTAGGCAAGATGACATGATGTAGAGGGATACACTCAAGCAATATGATATAAACCCCATCTTTTTATCCTCGATGGCAACAATACAATACGTGCCTTGCTGCCCTGCTGTCACTGGGAAAGGACATCGCAAGATTGAACCCAAAGCTAAGCACTTCTCCCATTGCAAGAACGATGAATCTAGTAGGCCAAACCAAACTGATAATTCGAAGAGACTTGCAAAGATATTAAATCATGCATAAAAAATTTCAAAGAATAATCAAATATTCTTCATAGATAATCTTGATCATAAACCCACAATTCATCGGATCTCGACAAACACACCGCAAAAAGAATTACATCAAATAGATCTCCAAGAGTATCGAGGAGAACTTTGTATTGAGATCCAAAGAGAGAGCAGAAGCCATCTAGCTAATAACTATGGACCCGAAGGTCTCTGGTAAACTACTCACACATCATCGGAGAGGCTATGGTTTTGATGTAGAAGCCCTCCATGATTGATTCCCCCTCCGGCGGAGCGCCGGAAAAGGCCCCAAGATGGGATCTCACGGGTATAGAAGGTTGTGGCGGTGGAAATAGGGTTCCGTGGTGCTCCTGGATGTTTTCGGGGTATATGGGTATATATAGGAGGAAGAAGTACGACGGTGGAGCTGCGAGGGGCTCATGAGGGTGGGGGACACCCCCCTGCCTCGTGGCCTCCTCGCTTCTTTCTTGACGGCCACTCCAACTCTCCTGGATCATGTTTGTTCCAAAAATAACTCTCCCGAAGGTTTCATTTCGTTTGGATTCCGTTTGATATTCCTTTTCTGCGAAACACTGAAATAGGCAAAAAAACAGCAATTTGCACTGGGTCTTTGCTTAGTAGGTTAGTCCCAAAAATAATATAAAAAGCTAAATTAAAGCCCATTAAACATCCAAAACAGATAATATAATAGCATGGAACAATCAAAAATTGTAGATACGTTGGAGACGTATCATATAGCAAGGATGATTGTGGTAAACTAAAAAGCAAAGACTCGAATCTTACAAGACGCTCCAAGAAAAACACATATCATGTGGTGAATAAAAATATAGCGTCAAGTAAAGTTACCGATAGACGAAGACAAAAGAGGGGATGCCTTCCGGGGCATCCCCAAGCTTAGGCTTTTGGTTGTCCTTGAATTTAACTTGGGGTGCCTTGGGTATCCCCAAGCTTAGGCTCTTGCCACTCTTTATTCCAAAATCCATCAAATCTTTACCCAAAACTTGAAAACTTCACAACACAAAACTCAACAGAAAATCTCATGAGCTCTGTTAGTATAAGAAAACAAACCACCACTTCAAGGTACTGTAATGAACTTGTTATTTTATTTATATTGGTTTTAAACTTACTGTATTCCAACTTCTCTATGGTTCATTACCCCCCCCCCCGATACTAGCTATAGATTCATCAAAATAAGCAAACAACACACGAAAAACAGAATCTGTCAAAAACAGAACAGTCTGTAGTAATATGTAGGTTTCGAATACTTATGTAACCCCAAAAATTCTGAAATAAATTGGTGGAAGTGAGGAATTTTTCTATTAATCATATGCAAAAAAAATCAACCCAATGGCACTCTCCTGTAAAAAAATGGCAGCAAATCTCGTGAGCGCTAAAGTTTCTGTTTTTTACAGCAAGATCGCAAAGACTTCTCCCAAGTCTTCCCAAAGGTTCTACTTGGCACAAAAACTAATTAAAACATAAAACCACATCTAAACTGAAGCTATATGAATTATTTATTACTAAACAGGAACACAAAGTAAGAAACAAAAATAAAACCGGGTTGCTTCCGATCAAGCGCTATCGTTTAACGCCCCTAGCTAGGCATAAAAACATGAATGGATCTAGGTATTGTCATCTTTGGTATGCTATCCATAAGTGGCTCTCATAATAGATTCATAAGGTAATTTAATTTTATTCCTAGGAAAGTGTTCCATGCCCTTCCTTAATAGAAATTGGAATTCAATATTTCCTTCTTTCATATCAATAATTGCACCAATCGTTCTAAGGAAAGTTCTACCGAGAATAATAGGACATGTATGATTGCAATCTATATCAAGAACAGTGAAATCTATGAGCACATAATTCCTATTTGCAACAATAAGAACAGTATTAATCCTTCCCATAGGTTTCTTAATAGTGGAATCCGCAAGATGCAAATTTAAAGAACAATCATCAAATTCACGAAAACCTAATATTTCACACAAAGTTTTTGGATTCGTGGAAACACTAGCACCAAATCACATAAAGCATAGCATTCATGATCTTTAATTTTAATTTTAATAGTAGGTTCCCACTCATCATAAAGTTTTCTAAGGATAGAAACTTCTAATTCAAGCTTTTCTTCATAAGATTTCATTAAAGCATCAACGATACGTTTGGTAAAAGCTTTATTTTGATCATAAGCATGAGGAGAATTTAGCACGGATTGCAACAAGGAAATACAATCTATCAAAGAGAAATTATCATAATTAAATCCCTTGAAATCCAAAATAGTGGGTTCATTGCTATGCAAAGTTTTGACCTCTTCAATCCCAGTTTTACCAATTTTTGCATCAAGATCTAAAAACTCCGAATCATTGGGATGCCTTTTAACTAAAGTTGACTCATCTCCAGTCCCATCATTATCAAGATTTATATTGCAAAAAAAAATATTTAATAGGAGACACATCAATCACTATTAGATCTTCATCTTTATTATCGTGAAAACTGGAAAAACACGCTTTTATAAAGCAATCTTTTTTAGCACGTATCCTAGCGGTTCTTTCTTTGCACTCATCAATGGAAATTCTCATGGCTTTGAGAGACTCATTGATATCATGCTTAGGTGGAATAGATCTAAGTTTTAAGGAATCAACATCAAGAGAAATTATATCCATGTTCCTAGCCAACTCATCAATCTTAGGCAATTTTTCTTCAAGCAAAGCATTGAAAATCTTTTGCGAAATCATAAATTCTTTAACACTAGTCTCAAAATCAGAGGGCATCTTATTAAAATTTCCATAAGAGTTGTTGTAGGAATTACCATAATTATTAGAGGAATTACTAGGAAACGGCCTAGGATTAAAGTTTCCTCTATAAGCGTTGTTACCAAAATTGTTCCTACCTACAACATTCACATCCATAGATTCATTATTATTCTCAATCAAAGTAGACAAAGGCATATCATTAGGGTCAGAATAAACACTCTTATTAGCAAACAATTTCATAAGTTCATCCATCTTTCCACTCAAAACATTTTTTTTTCTATAGCATGAACCTTTTTACTAGTAGATCTTTCGGTGTGCCATTGAGAATAATTAACCATAATATTATCCAGGAGTTTAGTAGCTTCTCCCAAAGTGATTTCCATAAAAGTGCCCCCCGCGGCCGAATCTAAAAGATTTCTAGAAGCAAAATTCAATCCAGCATAAAAAATTTGTATGATCATCCATAAATTTAATCCATGAGTAGGGCAATTATGTATCATTAATTTCATCCTCTCCCAAGCTTGTGAAACATGCTCATTATCAAGTTGCTTAAAATTCATAATATCATTTCTAAGAGAGATGATCTTAGAGGGAGGAAAAATACTTAGAGATAAAAGCATGTTTGCACTTATTCCATGAATCAATAATATTTTTAGGCAAAGAGGAAAACCAAATTTTAGCATGATCTCTAAGCGAAAACGGAAATAGCTTCAATTTAACAATATCATTATCCACATCTTTCTTCTTTTGCATATCACATAAATCAACAAAGTTGTTTAGATGGGTAGCGGCATCTTCACTAGGAAGGCCAGAGAACGGATCTTTCATGACAAGATTCAGCAAATCAGTATTAATTTCACAAGATTCCGCATCGGTAAGAGGAGCATTCAGAGTGCTAAGAAAATCATGATTGTTGGTATTGGAAAAGTCACACAATTTAGTATTGTCATGAGCCATCGTGACAAACAATCCAACACACAAGCACACAAGAAGCAGGCAAAAGGAGATGAACGGAAAAGAGGGCGCATAAAACGGCAAGGGTGAAGTGGGGGAGGGGAAAACGAGAGGTAAATGGCAAATAATGTAATGTCGGGGATAAGAGTTTGTCATGGGTACTTGGTATGTCTTGACTTGCGCGTAGATCTCCCCGGCAACGGCGCCAGAAATCCTTCTTGCTACCTCTTGAGCATGCGTTGATTTTCCCTTGAAGAGGAAACGGTGATGCAGCAAAGTAGCGTAAGTATTTCCCTCAGTTTTTGAGAACCAAGGTATCAATCCAGTAGGAGACTACACGCAAGTCGCCTAGTACCTGCACAAACAAACAATGCGATAAAGGGGTTGTCAATCCCTTCACGGTTACTTACGAAAGTGAGATCTGATATAGATAATAAGATAAATAGTTTTGGTATTTTTGTTGTATATATTGGAAAATAAAAATTGCAAAATAGAAATCGCAAGTTGATAGGAAAATAATATGATGGAAGATAGACCCGGGGGCCATAGGTTTCACTAGTGGCTTCTCTCAAGATAGCAAATTCTACGGTGGGTGAACAAATTACTATCGAGCAATTGATAGAAAAGCGCGTAGTTATGAGAATATCTAGGCATGATCATGTATATCGGCATCACGTCCGCCACAAGTAGACTGAAACGATTCTGCATCTACTACTATTACTCCAAACATCGACCGCTATCCAGCATGCATCTAGAGTATTAAGTTCATAAGAACAGAGTAACGCATTAGGCAAGATGACATGATGTAGAGGGATAAACTCAAGTAATATGATATAAACCCCATCTTTTTATACTCGATGGCAACAATATAATACATGCCTTGCTGCCCCTGCTGTCACTGCGAAAGGACACCACAAGATTGAACCCAAAGCTAAGCACTTCTCCCATTGCGAGAAAGATCGATCTAGTAGGCCAAACCAAACTGATAATTCGAAGAAACTTGCAAAGATATTAAATCATGCATAAAAGATTTCAGAGAAGAATCAATATATTGTTCATAGATAATCTTGATCATAAACCCAAAATTCATCGGATCTCGACAAACACACCGCAAAAATAATTACATCGAATAGATCTCCAAGAGAATCAAGGAGAACTTTGTATTGAGATCCAAAGAGAGAGAAGAAGCCATCTAGCTAATAACTATGGACCCGAAGGTCTGTGGTAAAATATTCACACATCATCGGAGAGGCTATGGTGTTGATGTAGAAGCCCTCCGTGATCGATACCCCCTCCGGCGGAGCACTGAAAAAGGCCACAAAATGGGATCTCACGGGTACAGAAGGTTGCGGCGGTGGAAATAGGGTTGCGTGGTGCTCCTGGATGTTTTCGGGGGTATATGGGTATATATAGGAGGAAGAAGTACGTCAGTGGAGCTGCGAGAGGCCCACGGGGGTGGGGGTGCGCCTACCCCGTTGGGTGCGCCCTCCTGCCTCGTGGCCTCCTCGCTTCTTTCTTGACATCCACTCCAAGTCTCCTGGATCATGTTTGTTCCGAAAATAACTCTGCCGAAGATTTCATTCCATTTGGATTCCGTTTGATATTCCTTTTCTGTGGAACACTGAAATAGGCAAAAAACAGCAATTTGCATTGGGCCTTTGGTTAATAGGTTAGTCCCAAAAATAATATAAAAAGGTATATTAAAGCCCATTAAACATCCAAAACAGATAATATAATAGCATGGAAAAATCAAAAAATATAGATACGTTGGAGACGTATCAGGTACAATAGTGATCCAGTAGTGGATCACTGGACAGCGGTCAAAATTATCCTAAGTGGAATAAGGACATATTTCTCGGTTATGGAGGTGACAAAAAGTTCGTCAAGGGTAATGTCGATGCAAACTTTGACATAGATCCGGATGACTCTAAGTCTCAATCTAGATACATATTGAAAGTGGGAGCAATTAGCTAGAGTAGCTCCATGCAGAGCATTGTAGACGTAGAAAATTTGCAAATACATACGGCTCTGAATGTGGCGGACCCGTTGACTAAACTTCTCTCACAAGCAAAACATGATCACACCTTAGTACTCTTTGGGTGCTAATCACATTGTGATGTGAACTAGATTATTGACTCTAGTAAACCCTTTGGGTGTTAGTCACATGGAGATGTGAACTAATCACATAAAGATGTGAACTATTGGTGTTAAATCACATAATGATGTGAACTAGATTATTGACTCTAGTGCAAGTGGGAGACTGAAGGAAATATGTCCTAGAGGCAATACTAAAGTTGTTATTTATATTTCCTTATATCATGATAAGTGGCTATTATTCATGCTAGAATTGTATTAACTGGAAACTTAGTACATGTGTGAATACATAGACAAAACAGAGTGTCCCTAGTATGCCTCTACTTGACTATCTCGTTAATCAAAGATGGTTAAGTTTCCTGACCATAGACATGTGTTTTCATTTGATGAACAGGATCACATCATTAGGAGAATGATGTGATGGACAAGACCCATCCGTTAGCTTAGCATAATGATCGTTTAGTTTTATTGCTATTGCTTTCTTCATGACTTATACATGTTCCTCTGACTATGAGATTATGCAACTCCCGAATACCAAAGGATCACCTTGTGTGCTATCAAACGTCACAACGTAACTGGGTGATTATAAAGATGCTCTACAGGTGTCTTTGAAGGTGTTTGTTGGGTTGGCATAGATCAAGATTAGGATTTGTCACTCTGTATATTGGAGAGGTATCTCTAGGCCCTCTCAGTAATGCACATCACTATAAGCCTTGCAAGCAATGTGACTAATGATTTATTTATGGGATGATGCATTACGGAATGAGTAAGAGACTTTCCGGTAAAGAGATTGAACTAGGTATGAGGATACCGACGATCGAATCTCGGGCAAGTAGCATATCGATGACAAAGGGAACAACGTATGTTGTTATGCGGTTTGACTGATAAAGATGTTTGTAGAATATGTAGGAACCAATATGAGCATCCAGGTTCCGCTATTGGTTATTGACCGGAGATGTGTCTCGGTCATGTCTACATAGTTCTCGAACCCGTAGGGTCCGCACGCTTAACGTTCGATGACGATTTATATTATGAGTTATGTAATTTGATGACCGAAGTTTGTTCGGAGTCCTGGATAAGATCATAGACACGACGAGGAGTCTCGAAATGGTTGAGAGGTAAGGATTCATATACTGGAAGGCTATATTCGGACATCGGAAAGGTTCCGAGTGATTCTGGTATTTTTCGGAGTACCGGGGAGTTACGGGAATTCACCGGGAGAAGTAATGGGCCTTATGGGGCCATACGGGAAAAGAGGAGGCGGGCCAAGGGGAGGTGGCGTGCGCCCCCCCCTCCCCCCCATGGGTCCGAATTGGACTAGGGGAAGGGGGCAGTGCCCCCCCCCCTTGCCTTTTCCTACACCCTCTCTCTTTCCCTCTTTCCTTCTCTCCTACTCCGAAAAGGAAATGGATTCCTACTAGGACTTGGAAGTCCTAGTAGGACTCCATATTCTTGGCACGCCCCTAGGGGTCTGGCCTCTCTCTCTCCCTCCTTTATAAACGTGGGCAGGGGGCACCCCAAAGACACACAAGTTTCTCTTAGCCGTGTGCGGTGCCCCCCTCCATAGTTACACACCTCGGTCATATCATCGTAGTGCTTAGGCGAAGCCCTGCGCCGGTAACTTCATCATCATCGTCACCATGCCGTCGTGCTGACGGAACTCTCCCTCAGCCTCAACTCGATCAAGAGCTCAAGGGACGTCATGGAGCTGAACATGTGCTGAACACGGAGGTGTCGTATGTTCGATACTTGGGTCGGTTGGATCGTGAAGACGTTTGACTACATCAACCGCATTACTAAACACTTTCGTTTTCGGTCTACGAGGGTACGTGGACACTCTCCCCACTCGATGCTATGCTTCTCCTAGATAGATCTTGCGTGATCGTAGGAAATTTTTTGAAATACTACGTTCCCCAACAAAGCATGGTGCACTAAACTATCAAGTAGTCATCATAACGAGCTTGTCAAACGTTCATAACATCTGCATCAGCTCCTGCAATAGGTCTATCACCTAGCAGTGCATCAAGGACATAATTCTTCTGTGCAGCAATGAGGATAATCCTCAGATCATGGACATAGTCCGCATTATTGCTACTATCATATTTCAACTTAGTTTTCTCTAGGAACATATCAAAAATAGAACAGGGAGCTAAACGCGAGCTATTGATCTACAACACAGATATGCAAACACTATCAGGACTAAGTTCATGATAAATTAAGTTCAATTAATCATATTACTTAAGAACTCCCACTTAGATAGACATCCCTCGAGTCATCTAAATGATCACGTGATCCAAATCAACTAATCCATGTCCGATCATCACGTGAGATGCAGTAGTCTTCAATGGTGAACATCTCTATGTTGATCATATCTACTATATGGTTCACGTTCGACCTTTCGTTCTCCAGTGTTCCAAGGCCATGTCTATACATGCTAGGCTCGTCAAGTTTAACATAGGTATTCCACATGTGCAAAACTATCTTGCACCCGCTGTATGTGAACGTAGAGCCTATCACACCCGATCATCACGTGGTGTCTCGGCACGAAAAACTATCACAACGGTGCATACTCAGGGAGAACACTTATACCTTGAAATTTAGTTAGGGATCATCTTATGCTACCACTGTACTAAGCAAAATAATATGCGTAAAAGATAAACATCACATGCAATCAAAATATGTGACATGATATGGCCATCATCATCTTGTGCCTTTGATCTCCATCTCCAAAGCACCATCATGGTCTCCTCATCATCGGCTTGACACTTTGATCTCCATTGTAGCGTCGTGGTCGTCTCGCGAACTATTGCTTCTACAACTATCGCTAACGCATAGTGATAAAGTAAAGCAATTACATGGCGTTTGCATTTCATACAATAAAGCGACAACCATAAGGCTCCTGCCAGTTGCTGATAACTTTTACAAAACATGGTCATCTCATACAATAACATATATCACATCATGTCTTGAACATATCACATCACAACATGCCCTGCAAAAACAAGCTAGACGTCCTCTACTTTGTTGTTGCAAGTTTTACGTGGCTGCTACGGGCTTCTAGTAAGAAACGTTCTTACCTACGCATCAAATCCACAACAGTGATTTATCAAGATTGCTGTTTTGACCTTCAACAAGGACCGGCCGTAGTTGAATTCAATTCAACTAAAGTTGGAAAAACAGACACCCGCCAGCCACCTTTATGCAAAACTGGTTGCATGTCTGTCGGTGGAACCGGTCTCATGAACGTGGTCATCTAAGGTTGGTCCGGGCCACTTCATCCAACAATACCGCCGAATCAAAATAAGACATTGATGGTAAGCAGTATGATGATCACCACCCACAATTCTTTGTGTTCTACTCGTGCATTTCATCTACGCATAGACTAGGCTCGGATGCCACTGTTGGAGAACGTAGCATGCAATTCAAAAAAAAATCTTATGCTCACGCAAGATCTATCTAGGAGATGCATAGAAACGAGAGGGGGATAGTGTGTCCATGTACCCTCATAGACCGAAAGCGGAAGCGTTTGACAACACGGTTGATGTAGTCGAACTTCTTCTCATTCCGACCGATCAAGCACCGAACATACGGCACCTCCGAGTTCTGCACACATTCAGCTCGATGGCGTCCATCAAACTCTTGATCCAGCAAAGTGTCAAGGGAGAGTTTAGTCAGCATAACAGCATGGTGATGGTGATGGTGAAGTGATCCGCGCAGGGCTTCGCCTAAGCACTACGTGAATATGACCAGAGGCGTAAACTGTGGAGGGGGCGCCGCACACGGCTAACAAATGTTGATCTCTGTTCTAGCGGTGCCCCCCCCTCATATATATATATATATATAGGTTGGAGGGGAGGAGAGGCAGCCAAGGGGGCACCCCAAGTAGGAGGAATCCTACTTGGGAGCCTCCCAATTCAGCCTCCCCCTTCCATATTCATCCAAAGGGGGAAGGAAGGAGGAGGGAGGAGGGAAGGAAGGGGGAGGCCGAATCCCTCCCCTTCCTTTCTCCCTTCTCCTCTTTCCTTTCCCTTTATTTTGGCCGACATGGGGAGCACCAGCCCCTTAGGGGCTGGTCTATCCCCCTCTTGGCCCATTAAGGCCCATGTAGTTGCCGGGGGGATGCCCGGAACCCCTTTCGGTGACCTGATATGCACCCGGTACCCCCAGAACACTTTCGGTGTCCGAATACCATCATCCAATATATGATTCTTTACCTCTCGACCATTTCGAGACTTCTCGTCATGTCCGTGATCTCATCCAGGACTCCAAACAACATTCGGTCACCAAATCACATAACTCATATAATACAAAATCGTCATCGAACGTTAAGCGTGTGGACCCTACGGGTTCGAGAACTATGTAGACATGACCGGGTCACCTCTCCGGCAAATAACCAACAGTGGAACCTGGATGCTCATGTTGGTTCCTACATATTCTACAAAGATCTTTATGGTCGTACCGTAATGACAACATACATTATTCCCTTTGTCATCGGTATGTTACTTGATCGAGATTCGATCGTCGGTATCTTCATACCTAGTTCAATCTCATTACCAGGAAGTCCCTTTACTCGTTCCGTAATACATCATCCCGCAACTAACTCATTAGTCACATTGCTTGCAAGCTTCTTATGATGTGTATTACCGACATGTCCCAGAGATACCTCTCCGATACTCGGAGTGACAAATCCTAATCTCGATCTATGCCAACCCAACAAACACCTTCGGAGATACCTGCAGAGCATCTTTATAATCACCCAGTTACGTTGTGACATTTGATAGCACAAGGTATTCCTCCGGTGTTCGGGAGTTGCATAATCTCATAATCAAAGGAATATGTATTTGACATGAAGAAAGCAATAGAAATAAAACTAAATGATCAATATGCTAAGCTAACGGATGGATCTTGTCCATGGTTAGGAAACTTAACCATCTTGATTAACGAGCTAGTCTAGTAGAGGCTTACTAGGGACACGATGTTTTGTCTATGTATCCACACATGTATCAAATTTCCAGTTAATACAATTCTAGCATGAATAATAAACATTTATCATGATATAAGGAAATATAAATAACAAGTTTATTATTGCCTCTATGGCATATTTCCTTCACAAGGTAGTATTTATTGGCGGTCGGAATCTAGATCGACGGGAACAGTTCACACGCCGGTCGCCAGAATTTACGAGTACTGTAGTATGAGTTACACACGATTCCCGCAGCAAAATCCGTGTGTGAACATAATAGCTGACGGTTTCCAATATAGAACCGTGTCTGGTGAATGCCCCCTGCCACTCACCTACCAAACCTCGAGCCACGAGATAGAGTGCCAATCGTGTGGGGGCCGGTTCTCTTGCGAGATCTTTACATTTTCTTTTTTGAACACTAGATATTTAGATTATTTGATGAATTTTAACTCGCACACAAGTACACAAAAGTATGATTTTTCAAACCGTTATGGTTAGCCGTTGCATGTAGATGTAATTCAAATTTGAATTATGGTCATTAAATGGCTAGAAAATCAATTAAATGTCCTTAAAAGGTCAAATGACCCCTAGAATTTCCCAAATTTTCACATGAAAGTTGTAGTAATGCACGCTAAACGTAGAAAAATTTGATGGCCATAAGAGGAAGCTATCTCCTATTCGTCATCAAACATGCATTGTTCCCTCTCAGAACCACGAGCCTTCTAGTGAGTTGCTCTGGTTTGTGAGGGGGTGTGTTCAAACTTTCATCAAATAGGCCATTTTTTATACCACATCATCTTGGTGGCATGACATTACATCAAGCAAGGTTTCATATTTTTCTGATCATTTTTTAATTTTTTGGAATTAAAATGCCATGGCACTCCATGCATGTGCCCATGCCGTGAGAACAATATGTTTGAAAATTCCTTCTAATTTACTGCACATGGAATTAACTCACACACAAGTACGCAAATATGATATTTCAAACCATTATGGTTAGGCGTTGCATGTAGATGTAGTTCAAATTTGAGTCACAGTCATTAAATGGCAAGAAAATCACTTAAATGTCTTTAAAAGGTCAAATGACCCTTGAAATTTTCAAAATTTTCACATGACAGTTGTATTAGTGCACGTTAGACGTAGAAAAAATTTTGAAGGCCGTAAGATGAAGCTACCTCCCATTCGTCATCAAACATGCATTGTTCCCTCTCGGGACCACGAGCCTTCTAGTGAATTGCTCTGGTTTGTGAGGGGGTGTGTCCAAACTTTCATCAAACAGGACAATTTTTTACCACATCATCTCAGTGGCATGACATTACATCAAGCAAGGTTTCATGTTTTTCTGATCATTTTTTAATTTTTGGGAATTAAAATGCCATGGCATTCCATGCATGTGTCCATGCCATGAGACCAATATGTTTGAAAATTCCTTCTAATTTACTCCACATGGAATTAACTCGCACACAAGTACACAAATATGATTTTTTTTTTCAAATCATTATGGTTAGGCGTTGCATGTAGATATAGTTCAAGTTTGAATTACAGTCACTAAATGGCTAGAAAATCACTTAAATGTCTTTAAAAGGTCAAATGACCCCTAGAATTTTCCAAATTTTTCACATGATAGTTGTATTAGTGCATGTTAAATGTAGAAAACAAATTGAACGCCGTAAGAGGAAGCTATCTCCTGTTCGTCATCAAACATGCATTGTTCCATCTCAGAACCACGAGCCTTCTAGTGAGTTGCTCCGGTTTGTGAGGGGTGTGTCCAAACTTTCGTCAAACAGGCCAATTTTCTACCACATCATCTTGGTGGCATGAAATTACATCAAGCAAGGTTTCATATTTTTCTGATCATTTTTTAATTTTTTGGAATTAAAATGCCATGGCACTCCATGCATTTGTCCATGCCGTGAGACCAATATGTTTGAAAATTCCTTCTAAATTACTGCACATGGAATTAACTCGCACACAAGTGCACAATTATGATTTTTCAAACGGTTATGGTTAGACGTTGCATGTAGATGTAGTTCAAATTTGAATTACGGTCATTAAATGGCTAGAAAATCACTAAAATGTCTTTAAAAGGTCAAATGATCCCTATAATTTTTGAAATTTTCATATTACAGTTGTAGTAGTGCACATTAAACGTAGAAAAAATTTAAGGTTGTAAGAGGAATCTATCTCCTATTCGTCATCAAACATGCATTGTTCCCTCTCGGAACCACGAGCCTTCTAGTGAGTTGCTCCGGTTTGTGAGGGGTGCGTATCCAAACTTTCGTCAAAATACCAATTTTTTTACCACATCATCTTGGTGGCATTACATTACATCAAGCAAGGTTTCATGTTTTTCTGATCATTTTTTAATTTTTTGGAATTAAAATGCCATGGCACTCCATGCATACATATGCAAGTGTCCATGTCGTGAGACCAATATGTTTGAAAATCCTTCTAATTTACTGCACATGGAATTAACTCGCACACAAGTACACAAATATGATTTTCAAACTGTTATGGTTAGCCGTTGCATGTAGATGCAGTTCAAATTTGAATTACGGTCATTAAATGGCTAGAAAATCATTTTAATGTCTTCAAAAGGTTAAATGACCCCTGAAATTTTCCAAATTTTCACATGGCAGTTGTATTAGTGCACGTTACACGTAGAAAAAATTTGAAGGCCGTAAGAGGAAGCTATCTCCCGTTCGTCATCAAACATGCATTGTTCCCTCTCGGAACCACGAGCCTTCTAGTGAGTTGCTCCGGTTTGTGAGGGGTGTGTGTCCAAACTTTCGTCACACATGCCAATTTTTTTACCACATCATCTTGGTGGCATGACATTAAATCAATCAATGTTTCATGTGTTTCTGATATTTTTTAATTTTTTTAGAATTTAAATGCCATGGCACTCCATGCTTAATTGTGGCATAGCCGTTAGACCAATATGTTTGAAAATTCCTTCCAATTTACTGTACATGGAATTAAATCGCACATAAGTACACAAAATATTACTTTTCAAACCGTTATGGTTAGCTGTTGCATGTACATGTAGTTCAAATTTCAATTACGGTCATTAAATGGCTAGAAAATCACTTAAATGTCTTAAAAGGTCAAATGACCCCTGAATTTTTCCAAAATTTGACATGACAGTTGTATTAGTACTACAATTTTCTCATACATTTAAAACACAATATGTTGCCACTTTACTCCAAATTCGTCTTTCACAGCTAATAAAAAATATCTACAACATCACACATAGTTGTTTTCTAGGAATCGTTTGCGATGAAAATATCTGGGTCTATTTAAGTCTTCCTCCTTAAGCTTCGCCGGCTCGTCTGCTCCAGTGCCGGCAACCCCCGAATCCATGAATCCCTATCCCCATTCCCACACCCCCTTGTTGCAAAGATGACGCCGTGGAAACGCTTCGTGAAGGCCCATACGATGATCACGTCCCCCCCTCCCCGAGCATCGCCGCCTGCGCCGAGAGTGCGGCCGCCTACGCCGAGAGTGTCGCCGCATCCACATTAAGCGCAGGAGCTTCCGCCGAGAGGGCATCTGCGGTAGCCGACAGGGCAGCTGTAGCAGCCGAGACGGCTGGAGCTACTGTTGCGATGATAGCTAGAAACACCGAGAGCGCTCGAGCTGTCGGCCGTGCCGCCGGTGTCGCCCTGGCCCGGGTCGAGGCCATCCACGCCAAGATCGAGGATGCACACGCCAAGATATTCCAGGCCACCTAGAAATCCAGCATGCAACCCATGTCCGAAAAGGTGGCGGTGGCCATGGAGCACCTGCTTCCTCATGAGGTCGCCGAGCGGGAGCTGGAGATGCACGAGGCGGCGGAGATCGAGGAGTGCCAGGAGGAGGAGTTGCACGTGGCCGAGGTCGAGGTAGAGAAGAGTCTATCCGTCGAGGAATCAATGGTGGAGTACCAACGCGAGCTCTGGCGCAGCCACTACTACGAGTACTACAACCTTGAGGGAGACGCCGAGGACGAGGACGCGGTCGACTTCAGCAGGGGGGCGTGGATTCGACAAATGGTGGCATGTCTCCACGACAAGTCATCGACGTCTCATCTTACACCGACGATGCATAGGTCGACGCAGCGGAGGATTTGTTAAAATTATGCGTACTTAGGCCTTGTTTTTAATGCTGCTCTTTTGTTAGAGCAATGTTTAGGTCAACTGGCTCTGTTTAATTACTAAAATTGCTTGATTCAGTAAGTGTGGTCTATCTGCTGTACGCTCTTTTGTGTGCCCAAATTAGCAAGCGATGTTAAATTATGCAATGACGTACCCAGGGAAATTTCCACCAAAATTTGAATTATCAAACTCATCCCATGTGCGTAAAGCATAAGAATCGTTTGCGATGCACACAATCGCTCAAAGTGAATGGTCCAGCGGCACCGCGTGCAAAGTTTCCCTCCACATTTCCAAAATTTTGGCGTACCGCCAAAATATCTACCCTTCCCCCTCCTCCCTTCCCCACCCCCTTTTCTCCCCGACCACAAGTCACATTTCCCCTGTTTCCTCCTTCCTTGCTTCCTTCTAAGCTATAGCCGCTTCCTCACTTGCTTCCCCGCTCTCGCCATCTAGCATCCTACCGCTGGGGTCACCATGGTCTTCTTCAAAGACCTCTCCAACAGTTCCTCCTCCGGTGACGACTCCTTCACCACCCGGGTATGCCTATCTTCTCTCTCCCTCGGGCTATGACTTGGAATGAAGGATTTTTACCCGGTGGTCGATTTGAGTCATTTCTTCCTCTTGTAGCTCCCTAGGACCATCAGTGGCAACGAATGGAGCGGGGTGGCTGAAGATCTATTTGCTCATTGTCACCATCAATCTCCATGCATGAAGCTAGTTGCGTTTGAATCTGTGGACAGTGGGAGGAAGTTTTTGGCATGTGCAGAGAAGGTTAGTGATACGTCTCCAACGTATCTATAATTTTTTATTGTTCCATGCTATATTATATTTTGTTTTGGATATTACTGGGCCTTATTATACACTTTTATATTATTTTTGGGACTAACCTATTAACCGGAGGCCCAGCCCAGAATTGATGTTTTTTGCCTATTTTAGGGTTTCGCAGAAAAAGAATATCAAACAAAGTCCAAGCGGAATGAAACCTTCAGGAACGTGATTTTCGGAACGAACATGATCCAGAGGACTTGGACCCTACGTCAAGACATCAACCAGGAGGCCACGAGGTAGGGGGCGCACCTACCCCCCCCAGGAGCGCCCTCCACCCTCATGGGCCCCCTGTTGCTCCACCGACGTACTCCTTCCTCCTATATATACCTACACACCCCCAAACTACCAGATACAGAGCCAAAACCCTAATTTCATCGTCGTAACTTTCTGTATCCACGAGATCCCATCTTGGGGCCTTTTCTGGAGCTCCGTCGGAGGGAGCATCGATCACGGAGGGCTTCTACATCAAAACCATAGCCCCTCCGATGAAGTGTGAGTAGTTTACCTCAGACCTTCGGGTCCATAGTTATTAGCTAGATGGCTTCTTCTCTCTTTTTGGATCTCAATACAATGTTCTCCCCCTCTCTCGTGGAAATCTATTCGATGTAATCTTCTTTTGCGGTGTGTTTCTTGAGACCGATGAATTGTGGGTTTATGATCAAGTTTATCTATGAACAATATTTGAATCTTCTTTGAATTCTTTTATGTATGATTGGTTATCTTCGCAAGTCTCTTCGAATTATCAGTTTGGTTTGGCCTACTAGATTGATCTTTCTTGCAATGGGAGAAGTGCTTAGCTTTGGGTTCAATCTTGAAGTGTCCTTTCCCAGTGACAGTAGGGGTAGCAAGGCACGTATTGTATTGTTGGCATCGAGGATAACAAGATGGGGTTTATATCATATTGCATGAGTTTATCCCTCTACATCATGTCATCTTGCTTAAAGCGTTACTCTGTTCTTATGAACTTAATACTCTAGATGCATGCTTGATAGCAGTCAATGTGTGGAGTAATAGTAGTAGATGCAGGGAGGAGTTGGTCTACTTGTCTCGAACGTGATGCCTATATACATGATCATACCTTGATATTCTCATAACTATGCTCAATTCTGTTAATTGCTCAATAGTAATTTGTTTACCCACCATGAATACTTATGCTCTTGAGAGAAGCCACTAGTGAAACCTATGGCCCCGGGTCTATCTTCCATCATATTAATCTTCCAATACTTAGTTATTTCCTTTGCCATTTATTTTAATTTGCATCTTTTATTTCTCTTTATCATAAAAATACCAAAAATATTATCTTATCATATCTATCAGATCTCACTCTCGTAAGTGACCGTGTAGGGATTGACAACCCCTTATCGCGTTGGTTGTGAGGATTTATTTTTTTGTGTAGGTGCGAGGGACTCGTGCGTGGCCTCCTACTGGATTGATACCTTGGTTCTCAAAAACTGAGGGAAATAATTACGTTACTTTGCTGCATCACCCATTCCTGTTCAAGGGAAAACCAACGCAAGTGCTCAAGAAGTAGCAAGAAGGATTTTTGGCACCGTTGCCAGGGAGGTCTACGCAAGAGTTAACATACCAAGTACCCATCACAAAACCTTATCTCCTACATTACATTATTTGCCATTTGCCTCTCGTTTTCCTCTCCCCCACTTCACCTTTGTCATTTTATTCGCCCATTCTCTCCATCCTCCCTCTCTTTCTCTATTCCCCTCTTTTTGCCTGTTTCTTGTTTGCTTGTGTGTTGGATTGCTTGCTTGTCACGATGGCTCAAGATAATACTAAATTGTGTGACTTTACCAATACCAACAACAATGATTTCCTTAGCACTCCGATTGCTCCTCTTACCGATACTGAATCTTGTGAAATCAATGCTGCTTTGTTGAATCTTGTCATGAAAGATCAATTCGCCGGCCTTCCTAGTGAAGATGCCGCTACCCATCTGAATAGCTTCGTTGATTTATGTGATATGCAAAAGAAGAAAGATGTGGATAATGATATTGTTAAATTGAAGCTATTTCCTTTTTCGCTTAGAGATCGTGCTAAAGCTTGGTTTTCGTCTTTGCCTAAAAATAGTATTGATTCTTGGAATAAGTGCAAAGATGCGTTTATCTCTAAGTATTTTCCTCCCGCTAAGATTATCTCTCTTAGAAACGATATTATGAATTTTAAGCAACTTGATCACGAACATATTGCACAAGCTTGGGAGAGGATGAAATTAATGATACGTAATTGCCCTACACATGGTTTGAATTTGTGGATGATTATACAAAAAATTTATGCCGGATTGAATTTTGCTTCTAGAAATCTTTTAGATTCAGCCGCGGGAAGCACTTTTATGGAAATCACTTTAGGAGAAGCTACTAAACTCCTAGATAATATTATGGTTAATTATTCTCAATGGCACACTGAAAGATCTACTAATAAAAAAGTGCATGCGATAGAAGAAATTAATGTTTTGAGTGGAAAGATGGATGAACTTATGAAATTATTTGCTAATAAAAGTGTTTCTTCTGATCCTAATGATATGCCTTTGTCTACTTTGATTGAGAATAATAATGAATATATGGATGTGAATTTTGTTGGTAGGAATAATTTTGGTAACAACGCGTATAGAGGAAACTTTAATCCTAGGCCGTATCCTAGTAATTCCTCTAATAATTATGGAAATTCCTACAACAATTCTTATGGAAATTATAATAATATGCCCTCTAATTTTGAAACTAATATTAAAGAATTTATTACTTCGCAAAAGAATTTTCAATGCTTTGATTGAAGAAAAATTGCTTAAGATTGATGAGTTGGCTAGGAACGTTGATAGAATTTTTCTTGATGTTGATTCTTTCAAACTTAGATCTATTCCACCTAAGCATGATATCAATGAGTCTCTCAAAGCCATGAGAATTTCCATTGATGAGTGCAAAGAAAGAACCGCTAGGATGCGTGCTAAGAAAGATTGTTTTATAAAAGCGTGTTCTTCTAGTTTCCATGATAATAAAGATGAAGATCTAAAAGTTATTGATGTGTCCCCTATTAAATCTTTTTTTTGTAATATGAATCTTGCTAATGATGGGACTGAATATGATCCACCTTTACCTAGACGGCGTTCCAAAAATTCGGAGTCTTTAGATCTTGATGCTAAAATTGTTAAAAGTGGGATTGAAGAAGTCAAAACTTTAAATATTAATGAACCCACTATTTTGGATTTCAAAGAATTTAATTATGATAATTGCTCTTTGATAGATTTTATTTCCTTGTTGCAATCCGTGCTAAATTCTCCTCATGCTTATAGTCAAAATAAAGCTTTTACTAAACATATCATTGATGCTTTGATGCAATCTTATGAAGAAAACTTGAGTTGGAAGTTTCTATCCCTAGAAAACTTTATGATGAGTGGGAACCTACTATTAAAATTAAAATTAAAGATCATGAATGCTATGCTTTGTGTGATTTGAGTTCTAGTGTTTCCACAATTCCAAAGAATTTGTGTGATTTGTTAGGTTTTCGTGATTTTGATGATAGCTCTTTAAACTTGCACCTTGCGGATTCCACCATTAAGAAACCTATGGGAAGAATTAATTATGTTCTTATTGTTGCAAGTAGGAATTATGTGCCCGTAGATTTTATTGTTCTTGACATAGATTGCAATCCTTCATGTCCTATTATTCTTGGTAGACCTTTCCTTAGAACGATTGGTGCAATTATTGATATGAAGGAAGGAAATATTAGATTCCAATTTCCATTAAGGAAAGGCATCGAACACTTTCCTAGAAATAAAATAAAACTACCATATGAATATATCATGGGAGCCACTTATGGATTGCCTACCAAAGATGGCAATACCTAGATCTATCCTTGCTTTTTATGCCTAGCTAGGGGCGTTAAACGACAGCGCTTGTTGGGAGGCAACCCAATTTTATTTTTATTCCTTGCATTTTTATCCTATTTAGTAATAAATAATTTATCTAGCCTCTGTTTTGGTTGTGTTTTTTGTGCTCAATTAGTGTTTGTGCCAAGTAGAACCGTTGGGAAGACTTGGGGAAAGTCTTTTTAATCTTGCTGTAAAAACAGAAACGTTAGCGCTCACGAGAACTGCTGCCATTTTTATTTGGAAAGTGATATTTAGTTAATTATTTTTGAAGATTATTAACAGATAAATTCCTCACGTCCAGAAATTTATTTTAGAATTTTTGGGGTTCCAGATCTTGCGTTAGGTACAGATTACTACAGACTGTTCTGTTTTTGAAAGATTCTGTTTTTCGTGTGTTGTTTGCTTATTTTAATGAATCTATGGCTAGTAAAATAGTTTATAAACCATAGAGAAGTTGGAATACAGTAGGTTTAACACCAATATAAATAAATAATGAGTTCATTACAGTACCTTGAAGTGGTGTTTTGTTTTCTTTCGCTAACGGAGCTCACGAGATTTTCTACTTTAAGTTTTGTGTTGTGAAGTTTTCAAGTTTTGGGTGAAAGATTTGATGGATTATGGAACAAGGAGTGGAAAGATCCTAAGCTTGGGTATTCCCATGGCACCCCAATATAATCTAAGGACACCTAAAATCCAAAGCTTGGGAATGCCCCGGAAGGCATCTCCTCTTTCGTCTACTTCCATCGGTAACTTTACTTGGAGCTATATTTTTATTCGCCACATCATATGTGTTTTGCTTGGAGCGTCTTGTATGATTTGAGTCTTTGATTTTTAGTTTACCACAATCATCATTGTTGTACACACCTTTTGAGAGAGACACACATGATTCAGAAATTATTAGAATACTCTATGTGCTTCACTTATAACTTTTGAGTTATATAGTTTTTGCTCTAGTACTTCACTTATATCTTTTAGAGCACGATGGTGGTTTTGTTTTATAGAAACTATTATTCTCTCATGCTTCACTTAGACTATTTTGAGAGTCTTAAATAGCATGGTAATTTACTTAAATAATCCTAATATGCTAGGTATTCAAGACTAGTAAAAACTTTCTTATGAGTGTGTTGAATACTAAGAGAAGTTTGATGCTTGATGATTGTTTTGAGACATGGAGGTAGTGATATCAAAGTTGTGCTAGTTGAGTAGTTTTGAATTTGAAAAATACTTGTGTTGAAGTTTTCAAGTCGCGTAGCATGCACGTATGGTAAACGTTATGTAACAAATTTGAAACATGAGGTGTTCTTTGAGTGTCCTCCTTATGAGTGGCGGTCGGGGACGAGCGATGGTCTTTTCCTACCAATCTATCCCCCTAGGAGCATGCGCGTAGTGCTTGGTTTTTGATGACTTGTAGATTTTTGCAATAAGTATGTGAGTTCTTTATGACTAATGTTGAGTCCATGGATTATACGCACTCTCACCTTTCCATCATTGCTAGCCTCTTCGGTACCGTGCATTGCCCTTTCTCACATTGAGAGTTGGTGCAAAATTCGCCGGTCCATCCAAACCCCGTGATATGATACGCTCTTTCACACATAAACCTCCTTATATCTTCCTCAAAACAACCACCATACCTACCTATTATGGCATTCCCATAGCCATTCCGAGATAAATTGCCATGCAACTTTCCACCGTTCCGTTTATCATGACACGTTCATCATTGTCATATTGCTTTGCATGATCATGTAGTTGACACAGTATTTGTTGCAAAGCCACCATTCATAATCCTTTCATACATGTCACTCTTGGTTCATTGCACATCCCGGTACACCTCTGGAGGCATTCATATAGAGTCATACTTTGTTATAGTATCGAGTTGTAATCATTGAGTTGTAAATAAATAGAAGTGTGACGATCATCATTTTCTAGAGCATTGTCCCAAGTGAGGAAAAAAAAAGAGAAAGGCCATAAAAAAGAGAAGGCCCAAAAAAATGAGAGAAAAATAGAGAAGGGACAATGTTACTATCCTTTTTACCACACTTGTGCTTCAAAGTAGCACCATAATATTCATGATAGAGAGTCTTTTGTCTTGTCACTTTCATATACTAGTGGGAATTTTCATTATAGAACTTGGCTTGTATATTCCAACAATGGGCTTCCTCAAATGCCCTAGGTCTTCGTGAGCAAGCAAGTTGGATGCACACCCACTTAGTTTCTTTTGTTGAGCTTTCATATATTTATAACTCTAGTGCATATGTTGCATGGCAATCCCTACTCCTTGCATTAACATCAAGTGATGGGCATCTCCATAGCTCATTGATTAGCCTCGTTGATGTGAGACTTTCTCCCTTTTTTGTCTTCTCCACATAACCCCCATCATTATATTCTATTCCACCCATAGTGCTATATACATGGCTCACGCTCATATATTGCGTGAAGGTTGAAAAAGTTTGAGATTACTAAAGTATGAAACAATTGCTAGGCTTGTCATCGGGGTTGTGCATGATGAGGGCATTCGTGTGTGACGAAAATGAAGCATGACTAAACTATATGATTTTGTAGGGATGAACTTTCTTTGGCCATGTTATTTTGAGAGGACATAATTGGTTAGTTAGTATGCTTGAAGTATTATTATTTTTATGTCAATATTGAACTTTTATCTTGAATCTTTCGGATCTAAATGTTCATACCACAATTAAGAAGAATTGCATTGAAATTATGCCAAGTAGCATTCCACATCAAAAATTCTGTTTTTATCATTTACCTGCTCGGGGACGAGCAGGAATTAAGCTTGGGGATGCTTGATACGTCTCCAACGTATCTATAATTTTTGATTGTTCCATGCTATATTATATTCTGTTTTGGACATTATTGGGATTTATTATACACTTTTATATTATTTTTGGGACTAACCTATTAACCGGAGGCCCAGCCTAGAATTGATGTTTTTTGCCTATTTTAGGGTTTCGCAGAAAAAGAATATCAAACAGAGTCCAAATGGAATGAAACCTTCGGGAACGTGATTTTTGGAACGAACATGATCCAGAGGACTTGGACCCTAAGTCAAGACATCAACCAGGAGGCCACGAAGTAGGGGGCGCACCTACCCCCCCCCCCAGGCGCGCCCTCCACCCTCGTGGGCCCCCTGTTGGTCCACCAATGTACTCCTTCCTCCGATATATACCTACGTACACCCAAACTACCATATAAGGAGCCAAAACCCTAATTCCACCGCCGTAACTTTCTGTATCCGCGAGATCCCATCTTGGGGCCTTTTCTGGAGCTCCGCCGGAGGGGGCATCGATCACAGAGGGCTTCTACATCAACACCATAGCCCCTCCGATGAAGTGTGAGTAGTTTACCTCAGACCTTCGGGTCCATAGTTATTAGCTAGATGGCTTCTTCTCTCTTTTTGGATCTCAATACAATGTTCTCCCCCTCTCTCGTGGATATCTATTCGATGTAATCTTCTTTTGTGGCGTCTTTCTTGAGATCGATGAATTGTGGGTTTATGATCAAGTTTATCTATGAACAATATTTGAATCTTCTCTGAATTCTTTTATGTATGATTGATTATCTTTGCAAGTCTCTTCGAATTATCAGTTTGGTTTGGCCTACTAGATTGATCTTTCTTGCAATGGGAGAAGTGCTTAGCTTTGGGTTCAATATTGCGGTGTCCTTTTCCAGTGACAGTAGGGGCAGCAAGGCATGTATTGTATTGTTGCCATCGAGGATAACAAGATGGGGTTTATATCATATTGCATGAGTTTATCCCTCTACATCATGTCATCTTGCTTAAAGTGTTACTCTGTTCTTATGAACTTAATACTCTAGATGCATGATGATAGCGGTCGATGTGTGGAGTAATAGTAGTAGATGCAGGCAGGAGTCGGTCTACTTGTATCGGACGTGATGCCTATATACATGATCATACCTAGATATTCTCATAACTATGCTCAATTCTATCAATTGCTCAACAGTAATTTGTTTACCCACCGTGAATACTTATGCTCTTGAGAGAAGCCACTAGTGAAACCTATGGCCCCCGGGTCTATCTTCCATCATATTAAGCTTCCAATACTTAGTTATTTCCTTTGCCATTTATTTTACTTTGCATCTTTTATTTATCTTTATCATAACAATACCAAAAAATATTATCTTATCATATCTATCAGATCTCACTCTCGTAAGTGACCGTGTAGGGATTGACAACCCCTTATCGCGTTGGTTGCGAGGATTTATTTGTTTGTGTAGGTGCGAGGGACTCGTGCGTGGCCTCCTACTGGATTGATACCTTGGTTCTCAAAAACTAAGGGAAATACTTACGCTACTTTGCTGCATCACCCTTTCCTCTTCAAGGGAAAACCAACGCAAGTTCTCAAGAGGTAGCAGTTAGACCCCTTTCGTTGTTACAAATCATTTATTAGATGTGATTCAGACACTATCACGGTCCCAGCCCATTCATTACCATACCTTCAACCAAACGCATCCTAAGACAGTGTCATAGTTTGTACCTAGTATCTAAAATTGTTGCCATCTCATCAGCGGTGCCATTAGAAAATTATTTGGCACCGCTTCAGCAGTTTGTGCAGCCAACTTTGGTCCACACATCCGAGCAGCCAAGCAGTAAAATACTAAATCTTTATGGCATGAAGGAACTGGGCATCGGAGCAACTAGGTGCTCTGGAGTCCAGGTCCCTGGGTTTTTTCCGCTGCATCGGCTCGCCAGTGCAGGGCACCGGTGTGAGATGTAGCAATAGTTGTCTTTACACCAGTTTTGGCATACATAATGGACGGCCTTAGTGCTATTAGTTCTATGTTAATAAATTTGTGCATGTACACACCTGTTAGTATCAATTTGCTATCGCAAACACTATCGCTATGCTGCTGCTGTTATATTTACCTTCCTCATAAAATGTTCAGTTTGTTATTTATTGTACATGAGTAAGAACTTGTAGTGTTGTTGTAGTTAATTATAGCTTATGATGTTCCAGAATATGGTTGTTGTCTCAGTAGCAATTAATTCATTTGCACATTAATCTTTTTGAGAACATATGTCATAATTAGCATGTTTCTTCAGTTTTTCAAAATAAGCATTGGTGATTTTCTATGTTGCTATAAACCCATTTCCCCTACAATTGTTGCTGATCAAGTTTTAAATATTATAGGATGAATGGAAGTGTTCTTACTTGGAGTGGGTTGATAAAGAGTGGCCACAGTCTTTGAAGATGTACCTAGTGAAGCTCTGGAGCATGTATGAGGATGAGAATAGAGGTAGGCTTAGAGAAAGTGTTGTCAATGCTGAAGAATATTTGAAGATGTGGGATAAAAATAGGAAGGTGGAGAATGAGCTCAGATTTTTTAAATCAACTTTGCTAAGATGGTGTTGGCGAAGGAGGAGGCACTTTCCCAGTTGGCCAGTGCAAAACAGGTTCTTACTGAACTGAAAGAAGAGGTGGATAAGACGAGCCTGGATGATCTCGATTAGGGAAATGAATATATTGTTCTAATATTGTTCTTATGAAGTTGAACTAGCTATATGTTGTACTGTGCTCTTTTCATGTAGCTATCATACTGTGATGTTATAATATATTTATGTGGCTGATATGAAATTGGCGAACATTTGTTCGATATGAAATGTGAATTTGCGTAATACTAGAATTATTAATTGTAAACTAATAAACCTGCTAAATGTGTCATGGATCTTTGCAAACGGTTCTAGCAGAAAAGGCGCTTGTGATGGATAGCCCAATGCCACACAGTTTTATCCATCAAATCGTGTGTGATGTAGTTGATAAAAGCAAACATTTAACCAAGTCAGAGCATGTGTGATAGTTACACCTTTCACACATGAGCCTACACATAAAACTTTGTGGGATGTACATACGAACGGAAACATTTTCCCTGGATTGACTGTGTGGGATGTACATAAGAACGGGAAAATATTCCTTGGATTGAATGTGTGTGATATACATACGAACGGAAGCGTTTTCCCGGGGTTGACTGTGTGGGATGTACATAAGAACGTAAACGTAATCCTTGGATAGACTATGTGTGATATAAATACGAACATAAATGTTTTTCTGGGATTCACCATGTGGGATGTACATACGAACGGAAATGATTAGGTTCCGATGCCTCACCCGATCGCACACGAGCTCATTTTTCCCCAGCCTGTGTCCCAGGAGGGCCTATCCCCGATGATTTCTGGTTCATGTGGGAAGGACCCCCCCCCCCTATCGCCCACACTCACTTGGCAACGGTGCCAAATGCCGTCGCGGAAAGCGGTTAAAAACCGTTTGTATAGCACCGACACGTACCAGTGGTACCTGAAATATAATGTCTAATTCTTTGACCATTTACCACCTTCGGGTTAGTGCCTTCGGCGTTGTTGATTTCGATGGCACCAGAGTGATAAACCTCCTCGATAATGTAAGGATCTTCCCATTTAGAGAGAAACTTTCCTGTAAAAAATCTTAAACGAGAGTTGTATGATGACCCACAAGTGTAGGGAATCTATCGTAGCCTTTTCGATAAGTAAGAGTGTTGAACCCAATGAGGAGTAGAAGGAAATGATAAGCGGTTTTCAGCAAGGTATTCTCTCCAAGCACTGAAATTATCGGTAACAGATAGTTTTGTGATAAGGTAATTTGTAACGAGTAACAAGTAATAAAAGTAAATAAGGTGCAGCAAGGTGGCCCAATCCTTTTTGTAGCAAAGGACAAGCCTAGACGAACTCTTATATAAAGTAAAGCACTCCCGAGGACACATGGGAATTATCGTCAAGCTAGTTTTCATCACGTTCATATGATTCGCGTTCGGTACTTTGATAATTTGATATCTGGGTGGACCGGTGCTTGGGTACTGTCCTTACTTGGAAAAGCATCCCACTTATGATTAACCCCTATTGCAAGCATCCGCAACTACAACAGAAGTATTAAGGTAAACCTAACCATAGCATGAAACATATGGATCCAAATCAGCCCCTTACGAAGCAACGCATAAACTAGGGTTTAAGCTTCTGTCACTCTAGCAACCCATCATCTACTTATTACTTCCCAATGCCTCCTTCTAGGCCCAAACAATGGTGAAGTGTCATGTAGTCGACGTTCACATGACACTACTAGAGGGATGGCAACATACATCTCATCAAAATATCGAACGAATACCAAATTCACATGACTACTTATAGCAAGACTTCTCCCATGTCCTCAGGAACAAACGTAACTACTCACAAAGCATATTCATGTTCATAATCAGAGGGGTATTAATATGCATAATGGATCTGAACATATGATCTTCCACCAAGTAAACCAACTAGCATCAACTACAAGGAGTAATCAACACTACTAGCAACCCACAGGTACCAATCTGAGGTTTTGATACAAAGATTGGATACAAGAGATGAACTAGGGTTTGAGATGAGATGGTGCTGGTGAAGATGTTGATGGAGATAGACCCCCTCCCGATGAGAGGATCGTTGGTGATGACGATGGTGATTATTTCCCCCTCCCGGAGAGAAGTTTCCCCAGCAGAACAGCTCCGTCGGAGCCCTAGATTGGTTCCGCCTCGTGGTGGCGGAGTTTCGTCCCATGAGCTAGCTTATGATTTTTTTTCCTCAACGAAAGACTCCATATAGCCAAATATGGGCATCAGAGGGCCACCAAGGGGCCCACGAGGCAGGGGCGCGCTTAGGGGGGTAGGGCGCGCCCCCAACCCTCATGGACGGTGGGTGGCCCCCCTCTGGTACTTCTTTCGCCCAATATTTTTTATATATTCTGAAAATAATTCCCGTGGAGTTTCAGGACTTTTGGAGATGTGCAGAATAGGTCTCTAATATTTGCTCCTTTTCCAGCCCAGAATTCCAGCTGCCGGCATTCCCCCTCTTCATGTAAACCTTGTAAAATGAGACAGAAAAGGCATAAGTATTGTGACATAATGTGTAATAATAGCCCATAAAGCAGTAAATATCGATATAAAAGCATGATGCAAAATGGACGTATCAACTCCCCCAAGCTTAGACCTCGCTTGTCCTCAAGCGAAAGCCGAAATTGAAAAATATGTCCACATGTTCAGAGATAGAGGTGCCGATATATATATATATATATATATATATATATATATATTGTCATATGATCTCTTATCACTACTAGGAAAAGGGCTATAGATGGAATTGACACTAATGGCGCACCATCTGTTGGTGCGCCATTAGTGTGGAACACACTAATGGCGCACCAGGCACACGGTGCGCCACTAGTAACAAAATGTTTTTTTCCATTTTTTCAAACATACTAATGGCGCATCCGGGTAGAGTGCGCCATTAGTAGTTAGAACTACTAATGGCGCACCAGCCATAGAGTGCGCCACTACTGTATGTTTTTTACTTTTTTGCAAAACTACTAATGGCGCACCGTTGCATAGTGCGCCATTAGTAGTTTAAACTAGTAATGGTGCACTGTGCCCCGGTGCGCCATTAGTATAAAAATTATTTTTTTAACTTTTTTGCAAAACTACTAATGGCGCATGTCTGTGTGGTGCGCCATTAGTATGTTGGGTTACTAATGGCGCATGTCTCTGTGGTGCGCCATTAGTAACCTGGGACCAGCTAGATATTTTTGGACAGCCACACCTACACACTCACTTTCCCCACTTCATTCCCCCCACCTCCTTCTCTAAGCTTGTCGGCTGCCTCCTCCTCCTCACCTCATTTGCACCATAGATTCATCAAAATTAAGTGTTGAAATTACCTTTTTTGATAGGTAAGTAAGGGGAAAGCTATCTTCATGTTGTAGATCTACTTTTTTTCTCCCTAGCTCGCTCCAACAACGTGCACATGCACTTTTTGTGGCCTAGCTAGATCTATGTATGTTTGTGGTGTTGCATATGTTTGTGGTGTTGCATATATGTTTGTGTTTGCAGGTACCGGTATTTGAAATGCGATCGTTGCCAATATTTTGCCGGAATGTTGATTCATTTCCGTTTCAGCGAGAATTTTGGCACTATGCATTCTTTTTGGTCCTATTTTTACGGAAAGTCATGCCAAATTTTTTCTTGGTTCTAAAATGGTCCGCACGATGACCGAAGGCATCGTGAATAGGTTTTTGAGCTCCGCAAAGGCCGAGATGCTTCAAAAGAACGAGACGGAGATAAGATGTCCGTGTCGAAGATGCAAGCTGAAGAGCCTTATTGCGGACCCGGATTCCGGGCAGGTGCGGGACCACCTACTCTTGCGTGGTTTCATGGATGGCTATCGGTGGCAAGGTGATGAAGATGACTATGAAGTCATCCATGGGGGGCGGGCAAGAAATGAGGAAGGGCAGCAAGACAACCACCGCGGCTCGGGCGGGCGAGAAGACGAAGAATCTCCAGGACATGATCACGACGGTGATGCTTTACACAGTCATCATGTAGAAGATGTCGGACATGATGATGAGGAAGATGCCGGAGCAGACGAAGGGCATGATCATGAAGATCTAGATGCCGGAGGAGCAGACGACGATGGACCACCAATGGGCTGGGTGCAGGACCCTCATATTCAAGAGCTGCTTCTCAAGCAGACGGATAACGCAACAGCTGCCGCCCAAGAGAAAGCCAAGCTGGATCAACTGGAGATAGACGCGGTTACTCCATTGTATGAAGGATGCAGACCCGAGGATACCCGCCTGAAAGTAACGCTCATGGCTTTGGAGATGAAGGTAAAACACAAAATGACCGACGCATGCTTCGACGAGAACATGTCATTCTGGCACGAACGTCTTCCCAAGGGGAACAAGTGCCCGACCAGTTTCGAGGAGGCGAAGAAAGTCGTGTGTCCTCTGGATTTACCGCACATGAAATACCATGTGTGCATGAACAATTGCATCATTTATCGGGGCGAGCACGCGGAGTCTACCATATGTCCGGTGTGCAGCGTCACTCGATACAAGAAGAGGAAGAAAGCTCCTCGAAAAGTGGTGTGGTACTTTCCGGTCACTCCTCGTCTGCAGCGGAATTTCGCGGACCCTAAGGTAGCAAAGCTCCTGCGTTGGCACGCGGATAGGGAGGAGAAGAAGCGAGAAGATGACGCAAATGATCCAGAGATAAATAAAAAAGACAAGATGCTGAGTCACCCTAAGGATGGGAGCCAGTGGCAAGCGTTGAACTTCAAACACCCAGAATTTGGGAAGGATCCAAGGAACATCGTGCTGGGCGTGAGCACCGATGGAGTCAATCCGTTTGGCAGCCAGAGAAGCACACATAGCACCTGGCCTGTGTTTGTGTGGATGTACAACCTTCCCCCCTGGTTGTGCATGAAGAGGAAGTACATTCACATGAGTATGCTAATTGAAGGGCCGAAACAACCAGGGAACGACATCAATCTATATCTGGGGCTGCTGAAAGAGGAGCTAGACACGCCATGGAAAACGCCAGCCACTACGTGGGACGCCGCAGAGAAAGAATATTTCCCTATGAGAGCCGCACTGCTCACGACGGTGCACGACTATCTCAGTTACGGATATCTCGCGGGGCAGGTAGTCCACGGATTTTCTGGATGCGTCAGGTGCATGGATGACACAACGTATCGCCAGCTAGATAGAGATCCCGGGTCTTCAAAAACCGTGTTCATGGGACATCGAAGGTGGCTTCGCGACGATGACCCGTGGAGGAAACGCAAGGATCTATTCGATGGTGAAACCAAACTCCGAAGACGCTCGCGTACGAGGAGCGGCGAGGAAATAGACGGGCTGTTGAAAAATTGGAAAGATTGCCCACTGCCGGGAAAGAAGCAAAAGGCGCCAGAGCCAGGAAAGAAGCGAAAGGCGCCAGAGCCGCTGCTGAAGGTATGGAAAACGAGGTCTGTTTTCTGGGACTTGCCGTACTGGAAGATCCACCGTGTGCCTCACAGCCTTGATGCCATGCATATCACGAAGAACGTGTGCGAGAGTCTGCTTGGTACCCTGCTCAACATGCCAGAGAGGACCAAAGATGGGCCAAAAGCAAGGGCAGACTTGAAATCAATGGGCATCAGGCAGGAGCTTCACGCTAATGATGATGATGATGATGAGGCGAAGCAGGACACAGAAAGTCATCGCAAAGGCAAAAAGGCCAAGAAGACCGGAAATGACTACCCTCCCGCGTGCTTCACTCTAAGTCAGGAGGAGATTGAGCAGTTTTTCACCTGCCTCGTAGGAGTAAAACTTCCTTACGGTTACGCAGGGAAGATAAGCAGATACCTAGACCCAGCGAAGCAGAAGTTCAGCGGGATGAAGTCTCACGACTGTCACGTGCTGATGACGCAGGTACTTCCAGTTGCAATCTGTGGGATCATGGACGCGCACGTCCGTGAAACGCTATTTGGCCTATGCAACTTTTTCGACGTCATCTCTCGGAAGTCGGTTGGCGTGAGGCAACTCAGAAGGCTACAGGAAGAGATCGTGGTGATACTATGCGAGCTTGAGATGTACTTCTCGCCCGCATTCTTCGACATTATGGTGCATCTGCTGGTCCATATCGTGGAGGATATCATCCAACTCGGGCCGACATTCCTGCACAGCATGATGCCGTTCGAAAGGATGAATGGTGTCATCAAAGGATACGTTCGCAACATGTCACGTCTAGAGGGAAGTATAGCCAGGGGCTTTCTGACCGAAGAGTGCATCTCCTACTGCACGAATTATCTAGGCATCGAGAACCCCGTTGGTCTGCCTGTCAACAAGCACCTCGGCAGGCTCGCTGGATGGGGTCACCATGAGGGTCGCCGCAAAATGCATGTTGACTTCGAGGGTCGACTCGCCGACTTTGAAAGAGCAAACCTAGTCGCGCTACAACACATAGACGTGGTCGATCCTTGGGTGGTAGAGCACAAAACCTTTATTGAGAAGACGTACAATGACCAAGGCCAACAGAGGACGGACGGAGATATAATCAAAGAGCACAACTCATGTTTCATGCGTTGGTTCAAGCAGAAGCTTCTGTCGTACCCTTTACATGAGGATTCTTCCGCGGAAGAACAACTCATATTCGCCTTGTCACAGGGCGCCGAGCACAACCTGATGACCTATGAGGCGTACGATATCAACGGCTACACATTCTACACCGAGGACAAGGACATGAAGAGCGATGGTTATCAGAACTCCGGGGTAACGATGGAATCCTACACTGGTAACGACAAGGACAGATACTATGGAAGGATCGAGGAGATCTGGGAGCTGAGCTACGCTGGAGAGAAGGTCCCGATGTTCCGTGTTAGATGGGCCAAGAGCATCCTAAAAGAAGACCGGTATTTCACCACCATGGTTATACCCGAAGCCAAATCCAAGACCGTGGGCGCAAACGTCACCGTGAAAAATGAACCATGGGTACTGGCTTCCGAAGTGGACCAATGCTTCTTCATTACCGACCCGTCAAAGCCCAGTCGTGTTGTCGTGAGGAGAGGCAAAAGGAAGATCATCGGAATGGATGGAGTAGCCAATGAGAAAGACTTCGACAAGTACGGCGACCCGAAGATCGAACATGACGACGACGATGAAGTAGCAGCATACACCACAAGAAGAAGCAGGACCACCCTACCTAAAGGACGTCCATTCCACAGAAGAACTCCATTTGCGAAAAAGAAGGGCAAGAAGATTATGAACAGATAGCTAGCTAAGATCGACTGTATTTAAATTGTAGTCTTCATTTCTCGGTTGTATTTCATGGACACTTTTTGATATCATGAATATTTTTAAATTTCATGGGCACTTTTTGAATTCATGAATATTTTTTCAAATTTGATGATATTTTTTCATATTCAATATGATAAAATATTGAATATTCATGAGGACACTCGATCTCGATCCCCCTCCATCTCGATCTCGATTCCCCCTCCATCTCGATCTCGATCCCACCCGCACCCTCCCTCGCTAGCTCCACCGCCGCCGACGACCCACCGCACCCTCCCCCGCCCCCCCCCCCCCCCCGACGACCCCCGCACCCTCCCTCGCTCCACCACCGTGGACGAGCACCCCCCGCACCCTCCCCCGCTCCACCACCGCCGACGAGCACCCCCCGCACCCTCCCCCGCTCCCCGGTGAGCTCCGCCTCCTCTCACCTCTTCATTTTTTTTAAAATAATACTAAAAAAGTGTAGACTACAATTGTTGTTAAACAACAATTATTACTGTTTTTTTTAATATTACTGTTTCATATTCATATTCATTTTCTAAAAAATTATTACATGCAACAAAAAAATTACTTATGGCGCACCTCTGGCTGGTGCGCCATTGCTATATATAAAAAAAGATTACTAATGGCACACCTCTGCCTAGTGCGCCATTGCTATGTAAAAAAAGATTACTAATGGCGCACCTCTGCCTGGTGCGCCATTGCTATGTAAAAAAAGATTACTAATGGCGCACCGACCGTGGGTGCGCCATTAGTAAGATTCCCCCCTAGCTAATTCCCTCCCTCCCACCAGATCCCCTTCGTCCCTCTCCCTCGCCCCCCTAGCTAATTCCCCCCGCTGCCCCGACCCACGTTGTCGCCGCCCCCGCGCCTCCGTCTCCGTCGCCGCCCCATGCCGCCGCTGCCCCCGCGCCTCCGTCTCCGTCGCCGCCCCCGCGCCTCCTCGAGCCGAGCGCCGCCTCCCTCGCTGTCCCCCCTTTTCCCGCGCCCGCGCCCTCGACGTCCTCCCGCCCAAGCGCCCCCTCCCCCCGCAGCCCCGCCTGCGTCAACCTCGTGCTCGCCATCCAACACCGCGCGGCCTGCCCAGGAGGACCGCCGTTGTCTTCCTCTTCGACTACGAGGACTCAGACGAGCTCGGACGCCCTCGAGCCATCCCTTCGACGCCCGCCGATTTCCTCCGCCTCGGCCACCATCGCCACCGCTCGACGTCGAATTCGCGCCGCCTCGACTAGCTCCGGCTACCCCGAGTCGCCCTCGACCTCCCTAGTGAACACCCGAGCCGCTTCCCCCTCTTGATTTCCTTCTGATGTGTTCTAGGGTTAGGGGTTGGAGAATTTTGGACAAGAAAAGGGGTTGGAGAATTAAGTAGCTAGGGTTGGGGAATTAAGTAGCTAAGGAGATTATGTTTAGAGCATCAATGATGGGTGTTGATATACCTCTAGATAATTTTGATTTTATTCATGTTCTCAAGGAATTGGAATTGTCCAGGGAACAAATTAGTAAGAAAACTGAACACTGTTTAGATATTCATGACTCGAATGGAAATGTTGCCTCCCTGTGTCTAAGTTGGCATGATACTATAGTGGAAGAGGAGGAGAAATTTACAGTAGTTTCTAGAAGAAAGAAAAAGTCTCTTGCTAAGAGAAATGTCACTGTTTCTTCTCTTACCTCCTCTTCTATACCTTGTACTAGAGGTCAGCAAAAGAATATCAGTTCTACTTTGCCCCCTAGTAGATCTGGATACTATTTCTGTTAGGAGATGGTGTTATATTAAGATGCATATATTGTTATGTTACGCAAAAACTTGAGCTACTGTCAAAAACTTGAGCTACTGTCAAAAAATTCAGTTAGGTACAGTTAGGAGCTACTGTCAAAAACTTGAGCTACTGTCAAAAAAATCAGTTAGGTACAGTTAGCATCATGTAAGAAAATGGCAAAAATTTCAGTTAACTGTTATGGACAATTGTCAATTTTCTATAATGATGATGGAACATTATAAAGCATTGTACTCCAGTGTATATGAAGGATACAAAAAATTTAGCAACTTCTCTGATTTTATAAAGTTGTTCTTATATGGGTGAAACTTCACTTGTTTTTAGGCTAGTGTAGGGTGTTGCTTTATTCTGCCATCATTTGTAACTATGTCACAAATAAATTGTTCCTTCTTCTGTATTTGAAGTAATGACTGTTCATAAGTTGAGGCATGGATTAAGTTGTTTCTTTGTTGTACCATTATATCTGGATGATTTTTTGTTTGGTGACCTATTATATCTGGAATGGAAGCTCACATAAGTTGAGCTGATTTTTTTCCATATGAAAGCAGAGGACCATGTGGTCTGTGGCTGGGTTTTGTCTTCGACCATTGTGTCGTGATGAATTTGCAGGTACCCCAAGAGGCCCTTGAGTTTTCCGGAATTTCGATTAACTTCCATTCTGGCAAATTCGGGTACTCCATATGTCCTATTTTCAGCAAAGGTCATGCTGAAATTTTCTGTGAATTTTAGCATGACTTTGCTAAAAATAGGACATATGGGGTACTTGCGACTAATGCATGGGCCGGGGTATCTTAGTACTTAGTTAAGTAGGATCAACTACCCCGCCATTCTTGCTGCATTAAACCATAGGTGGCAATAGAGCCAAGTGATTAGGCCCAACTTAGAATTCTCCTTAGCATCGATAAACCCTAGATGATAAACCCAACATAGGTGGCAATAGAGCCAAGTGATTAGTGCCAAGTGATTAGGCCCAACCTAGCGTGCCTCGGAATCGATAAACCCTAAATGATGAAAACTTAACTTGGCTTCTATAGGGTGCCTCGGTGTCGATGAGAACCTAAATGATGTACGCTTAGGCTTTTAGGGTGCCTCGGCGTCGACAAACCCTAAATGATAAAAGCTTAGCTTTTAGGATGCCTCGGTGTCGACAAACCCTAAATGATGAGACCATGATCTTGTTCCTTGACAATAACCAACTTTTTGACCAAACTTTTTTCCTATTTAGAGCGAAACATGGCCCACAACGATGAGACCGGTGGTTCGGGCAGCAAGCAATTCTGGGAGCTGTCCCAGGAGTTGGAGGAAGAACCTCACCGCTATGAGGATGCCGCGGAAGACACCGATCCTGACTACACAACCCCTGGTGGCATCGGGGATGACACCACTGATGATGGCGCCACGGATGCCACCACTGATGATGGTGGCGCACGCACAGATGGCAGCCAACCGAAGAGGCAACGGAAGGACCGGCGCCCGAACATGCTCGGCACCGTCGGGGAGGAATTTACTGAAGTGAACTCTGACGGGCATCCGACGGCGCCCAAACACGTAGTCAAGGGGTACTCGATTCAGCTCGGGTGCATTCTCCGGAGCACCGCCTCGATCAAAACCGAGAACCTAAGGCATAAGGACCGAGGGAATTTGCGCAGCCTCCTCTTCACGAAGCTGCACGAATGATACAAGTTCCGCGCTGAGTTCGCAAACACACGCCTCTCGGGTAATAAAGTGAACGGTGCCGCCCTCACGACGATGAGCACGGCCCTGTCTACATGGAAAAGCACGATGAAGGCAATGATTGACAAAGGTGATAGTTATGAGAAGATCAAGGCAAAATATCCTTTGATTAGCGAAGATGACTACAAGGAGTTCAAGATCAAGTGCAAGAGCCCCGCAACCTCCGAATCAAGTCAGTGGGGGAAAGAAATGCGGCAGTTGAACATAGGGGTCCACCAACTCGGTCCCGACGGTTACAGAGTGGCGGAGCCTGTATGGGACAAGGAGGACGCGGAGCGTGCCGAGCAAGGCCTACCGCCCCGCTTCGAGAAATATAGAGACAAGCAGACCAGGAACTTTCTCAGGGCCCGGTACAAGGACCTGGTAACAAAGGAGCTTACCACGGATCCGAAGACCAAGGAGCTTGAGCTTGTTCTGGTAAGGAATACACCCCCGCGTAATTAGCTCCATATGATTGCATTCTAATTAATCCCCAATATTTCTAAATGGTTCACGTTCCTTCTGCAGGACAAAGAAAGCAGAAGCGCGGGGTCGTCTCAGAGCTCCCCTTTCGACACCCCTTTGAATAGGGCGTTGAACATAATGAAAAACAGTGATAAGCTCAATAAGCCGACGTCAGCTGGTCGTGTGGCCGGCAAAGGCTTGTCCACAAAATGGTCGTCATACTATGCCGCTGGTGGGTGAAAGGAGAAAAAGACCAGCTCAGAAAGCCAGTCGCGCGACGTTGAAGCACTCAAGGCGCAAGTGGCAGAGCAAGTGCAACAACAACTGGGATCGACGTTCACCGGCATTATGCCTACCTTGATTCATGGGATAACGACGTGGATTGCGGGTGGCCAACAGGGGCCGCCCCCGATTCCCAGCTTCACGGCCAGCAACTCGCACAATGCGCAGGCGGCACCATTGGTGTCTCCGGTGGCGGCGGTATTGGTGTCTACGGCGGCGGCGCCATTGGTGTCTCCGGCAGCGGCGGTATTGGTGTCTCCGACACCGGCATTGGAGCTTAATGCACCCGGGCGTACGCCGGCTGGCACCTTGCCAGCAAGCGGCCCCTCCATCAGTTGCACGCCCGCCGTTGGCGGTGCCTCGACATTAGCCGAGCTCGACGGCATCACGGTAACTAAGCCTCTCGGCCGAGGACTTCATCTCCTTGCCTTTGATTGGGCATCCCTGACGCCCTACATGTTTTCGCAGGGCGCCGCCGACGTTCCTTGCACTCTCCTGCACTTCGTGGGCGGCGAGTTGGTCGATGTCGCCAAGGGCAGAATCGTTCAACCGGGCAACCCCGTGTTCCACGGTAATCCGATGCCACCCACAATGTATAGGGTTGAAGTGGTTCAGGTGCTGCCAGGCTGCGACGAGCTGTTACCTCCGATTCGACCCGCTGGGGCCGACGAAGAAGATGAGATGGCCCTCAGCGCCTGCGTAAGCTGGCCCCTGCTTTGGCCGAAGAGCCAGATTCGTTTGGGGGCGGGGGACACCACCCCACAGACAAGACCGCCAGTCGTGCCGCGCCAAGCCATGGCAAGAACGCCGCAACGCTACCGGACATGCCGGACATCCCTATGGCACAGGATCCGGACATGCATATGGCACAGGATCCGAACGACGACGACAACGACGATGGTACATTTACCAACGTCAATAAGTACTTTGCCGAACATGGGTACGGTGACGAGTTCTGCGGGCCTCCTTCTCAAGAACCCAAACAAGATGACCGCGATCTAGCTGGAACGGCGGAGAAACCCAATTGCAACAGGCGTCGTCTGGCGTTCAGTTCTCAGGAGAAGCCTCTAGCTGCCGCCTTCACCGAGCCTCAGATAGTGGAGGTGCCAAATATTATCAGCCCCAACACGCTCAAGAAGGCGGTCTGTGAGCAGAACTCGGTCCCATTACAGCAGATCAAGAAGAAGGGCTGGAAACGGCAGACTAAAAAGGGCGCCGGTGCGAGCCAGCCGGCACCGAGTACGATCCGTGCTCAGGATGGGCCACCTTCACCTAAGGATATCTCGAGGAGGGTACATGTGGCGGGTAGGGCGATGCTACCGACAAATATGCTCAATGCTGCAACCGGTGCTATGTGGAGTCTGCACGACAGTGTTCTTTCTTTGGAGAAGCGGCGTCTCAGAGAGAATGATGTGGCATACCCGGTTTTCATGGCTAAGGTGCCAGAGGGCAAGGGCTTTGTGGATGGCGCCATCGGGGGTACGATCGTCCTGCGGTTTGATGACATCTTTGCTATGTTCAACCTTCATCCGCTGCACTACACCTTCGTTCGGTTGTTTTTGCTGAGTATGGAGATGCGGATCATTAGAGACAAGACCCCGGACATCATGATCGTCGACCCCTTCTACATGCGTGCCAAGCTCTTGAGCAACGCTGGGGACCGCCAAGTCGCGAGTTCACACCTCGAAGACGTCATTCTGGCAAACCCAGATAAGGATAACTTCCTTGTGGCTTACTTTCCCGAGTAAGTCATCCCTTAACCGCCCCGTAACATATGATTTCTTAGATTTTGATCGTTCTTTTTTTTCTAACATTCCGTGTTCTGTGCAGTGACACACATTGCACACTCATCCTCTTAAGCCCAAAATATTCCATGGCCACGTATTTCGACCCGAAGCGTAACTCCAAGATAGACTACACAAATATCAAGAAAGTTCTTAATGATGTTCTCCCCGGCTACGCCAAATCTGGAGGCACCTTCACCAGGGTAGTTCGTAAGTACGGCAAGCACGTGTTTGCCCACAATACGACGTTCTGCTGCGTCAAGCAGCCGCCTGGCGGTCAGAAGGATGCCTACTACGCCCTCCATCACATGCGGGCGATCGTAAGGGACCATCATCACCTTCTGCTACCAAATAATCTCAAAGATTGGGCCGCGAGCTTGTCGGCAATCCAGGACACGGACATCAGACAAGAATTCTTTCGCATCCAGTCGGAGTTTGCGGACATCATCCATCAAGATGTCCTTCATACCTCGGGGCAGTTCTTCCTCAGATATCAACCGTCCAACATTGAGATAGACGGAATGCTACAAATGCAGGCTGACAACGCCCGCGATTTCATGACCATCACAACAGACGGCGGCTTCATCCACGCTCCTGTCCATGAGTCGAGTCGAAAGTACTGATGTGTAGTTCTGAAACATTGATTGGCTCATGTTGTAATTAAACTTAATGAATTGTATGTCTCTTTGGTTTGGATAGTCGTTCAACTTAGATGTAATCGATGCTATTTATTAGTAGGACCATGAATCGTGCTATTAATGTCTTGCTTTTCTCTTCCGATCCTTTTGTTGCATACTTATATATTGCTTATGTATGTATTGTCTGTTGTTTGGCTTGTGCATAGAGATGCCGTCATATGTCGTGTACAAGGGTAAGGTTCCCGGAGTCTACGACGACTGGGAGGAGTGTCGGAGACAGGTTCACCGTTTCAGCGGTAACAGTTACAAAAGGTACACCACTAGGGCGGAGGCGGAATCTAGATACGCCCGCTATCTAGCGGGAGAGAGGAGGGAGCGTTGGAGGAACCGGATGAAGACCAGTTTCATCGCGATGATGCTCATCGTGATGACCGCAGCTCTCTTCTATGTGATGGTAGTTTAGATGATCGATATCGACTTGTAATGTGAAGACAAACTCGATACTCACGGTCTCGAGACTTGTAATGTTTTATCTTTGTTCGTTCTTTTGAATTCGGAGACTAATATGATGAATTGTATTCGGAGACTAATCTTCTATTGTATTCGATGAATCTGCTGTTGCTATGTGCTACTATCTATATTCTGTCAAATAATATATTTTGTAACCTGTGCAAAAATTAGAAAAGTAAAAAAAACCTAATATTCATACTAATGGCGCATCACTACAGAGTGCGCCATTAGTATGCCAAAGTATACTAATGGCGCATCACCAAAGAGTGCGCCATTAGTATGCCAAGTATACTAATGGCGCATCCATCCGTAGTGCGCCATTAGTGTGCCAAAGCACATGGTTAAATATGGCCCCTAGGAGGCATACTAATGGCGCATGGTGTTATATACTAATGGCGCACTGGGTGGTGCGCCATTCGTATACCAGATACTAATGGCGCACCGGTGGCGCGCCATTAGTAATAAATACTAGTGGCGTGATACTAATGGCGCACCAGTGATGCGCCATTAGTAGGCAAAACTGGTGCGCCATTAGTAGGCCTTTTCCTAGTAGTGTATGCTAAAGTAACAATTCAATAACAATTTCAAGTATGAATCATAAACTTCATTGAGAACCAACAAACTCTAATCTCAGTCATTGAGGCAATTGCAATTTATCATAACATCAGAAAGAGTCAATAAGAGCTTTTCAGCAAGTCCACATACTCAACCATCATTTAGACTTTCACAATTGCTACCACTCACGCGATATTTATGGTTATGAAGTTTTAGTCGGACATGGAGAAAAATAGGGGCTTATAGTTTTGCCTCCCAACCTTTTACCTCAAGGGTAATGTCAACAATAATAGTTCATGAAAACTCACATCCAATTAGCTATATATATCAGGATCTTTCCAACACATTGTGCTTGCCAAAGGATAAAATGTAAAAAGGAAAGGTGAAGATCACCGTGACTCTTACATGAAGTATAAGACAAGCATAAAAGATAGGCCCTTCGTAGAGGGAAGCAGAGGTTGTCATGTGCTTTTATGGTTGGATGCACAAAATCTTAATGCGAAAGAATGTCACTTTATATTGCCACTTGTGATATGGACCTTTATTATACAGTTTGTCGCTTTAATTTCTTCCACATCACAAGATCATATAAAGCTTATTTTCTCCACACTAATAAATCATACATATTTAGGGAGCAATTTTTATTGCTTGCAATGATGACAACTTACTTGAAGGATCTTACTCAATCCATAGGTAGATATGGTGGACTCTCATGGCAAAAGTGGGTTAAGGATATTTGGAAGCACAAGTAGTATCTCTACTTGGTGCAAAGAATTTAGCTAGCATGAGAGGGAAAGGCAAGCTCAACATGTTGGACGATCCATGACAATATAATTTATTTTAGATGTAAGAAAACATAACCCATTACGTTGTCTTCCTTGTCCAACGTCAACTCTTTAGCATGTCATATTTTAATGAGTGCTCACAATCATAAAAGATGTCCATGATAGTATATTTATGTGTGAAAACCTCTCTTTATTTATTACTTCCTATTAATTGCAACGATGACCAAAACTATGTCTTTCAACTCTCAACAACTTTTATTCATTATGCTCTTTATATGTGAAGTCATTACTCTCCATAAGATCCATCTGATCTCTTTATTTCTTTTTATTTCTTCTCATTTATTCTATTCCCTCAAGATCATAGCAAAATAATCAAGCCCTTGACTCAACACTAATATTTATTATATATAGCTCACGGACTCGATTACATAGAAGGATCATAAAGCAAAACTAAAAACTAGATCATACCAAAACTTTATTCTACTAGATCAATATATAACCAAAAGGATCGAACTAAGAAAAAGGTAAAGATAAAAGTGATGGTGATACGATACTGGGGCACTCCCCCAAGCTTGGCAGTTGCCAAGGGGAGTGCCCATACCCAATGCTCAGTTCTTCTTTGTTGGTGAAGAAGGTGTTGGTGATGATGGATAGTCGCACATCGAGCGTAGGAGATCCTCCAATTTGCGGATAATGCCTTTGAGTGCGATGATATGCTCCTTCAACAAAATATTTTCACTTGTGAGATACTTGTTTTGAATGCGAGCTAACTCAATCATCTTGAAAGCTTCAATCTCTGTTGGGGTAAAGAGATTGTGGTGAGGTTGAAGGACGTCTTCTTCCGCTACTGCCAGAACTTGATCTCCCGTGGCCTTCTTGATCCCATCATCCTTGTTGATCTCTCCGGGCTCTTCTCTCTTCAGCTCTATCTTCATTAGCCAAGCATTGTTGCCCTCATTGTTGGAGGAGGAGGGAGACGACATGATGCCTGGCCTTGACAACCCTGGCAGGAAACAGCTCGAAACAAAGACAGAGGATATTTGCGTGATACGGTGGTCAAAACCTTCGGGAGATTATATAGTGAATTTTTACCGACCAAAAGAAGTATCGTGCAAGAAAACAGAGTCCGGAGAGCACATGAGGTGCCCACGAGGCAGGGGGCGCGCCTAGGGGGGTAGGGCACGCCCTCCACCCTGGTGGAAGCCTCGTGTCCTTTCCAACTGCTTCTTATATTCCTATTTTCTTAAATATTCCAAAACAGAGAAAAATTGCCATTAGAACTGTTTTAGAGTCGGTTTACTTACTGTACCACGTACCTATTCCTTTTTGGAGTGTGAAATGTTCTGGAAAGTGTCCCTTATGTATTCCTCCCGGCTTATGGTTTCAATAACATTAGTTTCAACATTTATGGGATTAGCTGAGATATAATGTTTGATTCTTTGACCGTTCACCACCCTCGGATTTGTGCCTTCGAAGTTGTTGATTTTTATGGCACCGGAACGATAGGCCTCCTCGATGATGTAAGGACCTTCCCATTTAGAGAGGAGTTTGCCTGCAAAAAATCTTAAACGAGAGTTGTATAGCAATACATAATCACCTACATTAAACTCACGTTTTTGTATCCTTTTATCATGCCATCTTTTAACTTTTTTTAAACAGTTTGGCATTCTCGTAAGCCTGGGTTCTCCATTCATCAAGTGAGGTAATGTCAAAAAGCCTCTTCTCACCGGCAAGTTTTAAGTCATAGTTGAGCTCTTTAATAGCCCAATATGCCTTATGTTCTAGTTCGAGAGGTAAGTGACATGCTTTACCATAAACCATTTTATATGGAGACATACCCATAGGATTTTTGTATGCAGTTCTATAGGCCCATAATGCATCATCAAGTTTCTTGGACCAATTCTTTCTAGATCTATTAACAGTATTTTGCAAAATTAATTTAACCTCTCTATTACTCAGTTCTACTTGACCACTAGACTGTGGATGATATGGAGATGCAATTCTATGATTAACATCATACTTAGCAAGCATCTTACGAAAAGCACCATGAATAAAATGTGAACCACCATCAGTCATTAAGTATCTAGGGACTCCAAACCTCAGAAAAATAACTTCTTTAAGCATCTTAATAGAGGTGTTATGATCATCACTACTAGTTGGAATAGCTTCTACCCACTTAGTAACATAATCAACAGCAACTAAAATATGTGTATACCCATTAGAGGAAGGAAACAGTCCCATATAATCAAAGCCCCAAACATCAAATGGTTCAATAACAAGTGAATAATTCATAGGCATTTCTTGATGTCTACTAATGTTACCAATTCTTTGACATTCATCACAAGACAAAACAAACTTATGGGCATCCTTGAAGAGAGTAGGCCAATAAAAACCGGATTGCAATACCTTATGTGCAGTTCTATCTCCAACATGGTGTCCTCCATAAGCCTCGGAGTGACACTTGCGTAGGATATGTTCATGTTAATGCTCAGGTACACAACGTCTAATAACACCATCTACTCCTTCTTTATAAAGGTGTGGGTCATCCCAAAAGTAATGTCTTAAATCATAGAAGAACTTTTTCTTTTGCTGGTATGTGAAACTAGGTGATATAAATTTAGCAACAATGTAATTAGCATAATCAGCATACCATGGAGCAGTACGAGAAGCATTTATGACAGCTAATTGTTCATCAGGAAATCTATCATCAATAGGTAGTGGGTCATTAAGAACATTCTCTAACCTAGACAAGTTGTCTGCAACGGGGTTCTCAGCTCCCTTTCTATCAATAATATGCAAATCAAATTCTTGTAGTAAGAGAACCCATCTAATAAGTCTAGGTTTAGCATCTTTCTTTTCCATAAGATATTTAATAGCGGCATGATCAGTGTGAACAGTTACTTAGAATCAATAATATAAGGTCTGAACTTATCACATGCAAATACAACTGCTAAAAATTCTTTTTCAGTAGTAGCATAATTTCTCTGGGCACTGTCTAGTTTTACTAGCATATTGAACAACATTTAATTTCTTATCAACTCTTTGTCCTAGAAAAACCCCTACAGCATAATCACTAGCATCACACATAATTTCAAATGGTAAATTCCAATCAGGAGGCTGAACAATAGGTGCAAAAACCAGAGCTTTCTTAAGTATTTCAAATGATTCTACACAGTCATCATCAAAGACAAAAGGAACATCTTTTTGTAAGAGATTAGTCAGAGGCCGAGAAATTTTAGAAAAGTCCTTAATGAACCTCCTATAAAAATCGGCATGAACGAGGAAACTTCTTATACCTTTAATGTCCTTGGGACACGGCATCTTTTCAATAGTATCAACTTTAGCTTTATCAACTTCAATACCTCTTTCAGAAATTTTACGCCCCAAGACAATACCTTCATTAACCATAAAGTGGCACTTCTCCCAATTCAAGACAAGATTAGTTTCTTCACATCTCTGCAAAACTCGATCAAGGTTTCTTAAGCAATCATCAAAAGAAGTTCCGTAAACGGAGAAATCATCCATGAAAACCTCAACAGTATTTTCACAAAAGTCAGAGAATATAGCAGTCATACATCTTTGAAAAGTAGCAGGTGCATTGCATAAACAAAAAGGCATACGTCTATAAGCAAAGGTACCGAAAGGGCAAGTAAAAGCTGTCTTTTCTTGATCCTCTTTTGACACAGGTATTTGAGAGAAACCAGAATAACCATCTAGAAAGCAAAAATGTGTATGTTTAGATAATCTTTCTAGCATTTGATCAATAAAAGGTAACGGGTAATGATCCTTTTTAGTAGCTTCATTTAATTTGCGGAAATCAATTACCATTCTATAAACTGTAACAATTCTTTGTGGGATCAATTCATCTTTATCATTAGGAACAACAGTAATACCTCCCTTCTTAGGGACACAATGGACAGGACTTACCCACTGACTATCAGCAACGCGATAAATTATACTTGCCTCAAGAAGCTTTAGTATTTCTTTTCTTACCACTTATTTCATCTTAGGATCTAACCGTCGTTGGTGATCAACAACTAGTTTCGAGTCTTTCTCCAATTTTATTTTGTGCTGGCAGAGAGTGGGACTAATGCCCTTAAGATCATCAAGAGTATATCCAATAGCAGCATGGTGCTTCTTCAGAGTTTTCAATAATTTCTTTTCTTCATGCTCTGAAAGGTTAGCACTAATAATAACAGGATATTTCTCTTTCTCATCAAGATAAGCATATTTAAGAGTATCAGGTAAAGGCTTAAGCTCAGACACGGGATCACCCTTAGGTGGAGGAGGATCCCCTAAGATTTCAACAGGCAAGTTGTGCTTCAAAATAGGTCCCTGTTTAAAGAATACTTCATCTATTTCCCTTCTTTCATTCATAAACATATCATTTTCATGGTCTAGCAAATATTGTTCTAAAGGATCACTAGGAGGCACGGCAATAGAAGCAAGACCAATAATTTCATCTTTACTAGGAAATTATTTATCATGGGGTTGTCTACGAAATTTAGCAAAATTAAACTCATGAGACATATCCCCTAAACCAATAGAAACAATATCCTTATTGCAGTCTATCTTAGCATTAATAGTATTCAAGAAGGCTCTACCAAATATAATGGGGCAAAAGTCATCGTGTGGGGAACCGAGAACAAGAAAATCAGTAGGGTATTTAACTTTCCCACACAAGACTTCAACATCTCTAACAATCCCAACTGGTGAAATCGTATCTCTATTGGCAAGCTTAATTGTAACATATATCTCTTCTATCTCAGCAGGTGCAATATCATGCATAATTTCTTTGTATAAGGAATGAGGTGTTGCACTTGCACTAGCACCCATATCACATAATCCATGATAGCAATGATTTCCTATTTTAACGGAAATAACAAGCATGCCTACAATAGGTCTATGTTTATTTTTAGTATCAGGTCTAGCAATTCTAGCAGATTCATTGCAGAAGTAAATAACATGCCCATCAATATTATCGGCCAAGAGATCTTTAACCATAGCAACACTAGGTTCAACTTTAATTTGCTCAAGGGGTTTAGGTGTCTTAATATTACTTTTGTTAACCACAGTTGAAGCTTTAGCATGATCCTTTATTCTAACAGGGAAAGGTGGTTTCTCAATATAAGCAGTAGGAACAACAGGATCATTATAAGTGATAGTCTTTTCTTCAACTTTAATAGGTGCAACTACTTTTACTTCAATGGGAGGATTATATTTAAACCACTTCTCCTTAGGGATATCAACATGAGGAGCAAAGGATTCACAGAAAGAAGCTACTATCTTAGAGTCAAGTCTATATTTAGTGCTAAATTCACGGAAAGCATCAGTATCCATAAAAGATTTAACACAATCAAACTTAGGTGTTATACCTGAATCCTTACCTTCGTCGAGGTCCCAATATTCAGAGTTGCGTTTAATTCTTTACAATAAATCCCTTTTGAATTCAATAGTCTTCATCATAAAAGATCCAGTACAAGAAGTATTGAGCATGGAGCGATTACTGAGAGAAAGCCGAGCATAAAAATTTTGAATAATCATTTCTTTTGAGAGCTCATGATTGGGGCATGAATATAACATTGACTTAAGCCTCCCCCAAACTTGAGCGATGTTTTCTCCTTCGCGAGGCCAAAAATTAAATATATATAATTACGATCACGATGAAAAAGGTGCATAGGATAAAACTTCTGAAGAAATTCCAATTTCAACTGTTGGTAGTTCCATGATCCAATATCATCACATAGCCTAAACCATGTCAATGCATCTCTCTTCAAAGATAAAGGGAAGACCTTCTTCTTGATAACATCCTCGGTCATACCTGCAAGCTTAAATAATCCACAAACTTCATCCACATAGATTAGGTGCAAATCGGGATGTAATGTTCCGTCACCTACGCAAGGATTAGCTAGCAGTTTCTCTATCATACCCGAAGGAATTTCAAAGTAAACATTTTCAGTAGGTTCAGTAGGTTGAGGAGAAACTCTTTGCTCTACTAGTCAGGGTGAAGATACCCCGAACAAGCCCCTCAAAGGATTATGTTCCATAGTAACAAGTGACAGTAAATTCCAGCACACTATATAAATTTTTCCTTACCAAATTCCACCTACCAAAGGCGCTTCACTCCCTGGAAATGGTGCCATAAAAGAGTCTTGATGACCCACAAGTGTAGGGGATCTATCGTAGCCTTTTCAATAAGTAAGAATGTCGAACCCAACGAGGAGCAGAAGGAAATGATAAGCGGTTTTCAGCAAGGTATTCTCTGCAAGCACTGAAATTATCGGTAACAAATAGTTTTGTGATAAGGTAATTTGTAACGAGTAACAAGTAATAAAAATAAATAAGGTGCGGCAAGGTGGCCCAATCCTTTTTGTAGCAAAGGACAAGCCTAGACAGACTCTTATATAAAGTAAAGCGCTCCCGAGGACACATGGGAATTATCGTCAAGCTAGTTTTCATCATGTTCATACGATTCGCGTTCGGTACTTTGATAATTTGATATGTGGGTGGACCGGTGCTTGGGTACTGTCCTTACTTGGACAAGCATCCCACTTATGATTAACCCCTATTGCAAGCATCCGCAACTACAACAGAAGTATTAAGGTAAACCTAATCATAGCATGAAACATATGGATCCAAATCAGCCCCTTACGAAGCAACGTATAAACTAGGGTTTTGTTGGGGAACGTAGTAATTTCAAAAAAATTCCTACGCACACGCAAGATCATGGTGATGTATAGCAACGAGAGGGGAGAGTGTGATCTACGTACCCTTGTAGACCGACAGCGGAAGCGTTAGCACAACGCGGTTAGTCGTACGTCTTCACGGCCCGACCGATCAAGCACCGAAACTACGGCACCTCCGAGTTTTAGCACACGTTCAGCTCGATGACGATCCCCGGACTCTGATCCAGCAAAGTGTCGGGGAAGAGTTCCGTCAGCACGACGGTGTGGTGACGATCTTGATGTACTACCGTCGCAGGGCTTGGCCTAAGCACCGCTACAATATTATCGAGGATTATGGTGGAAGGGGGCACCGCACACGGTTAAGAATATGATCACGTGGATCAACTTGTGTCTAGGGGTGCCCCCTGCCCCTGTATATAAAGGAGCAAGGGGAGGAGGCCGGCCGGTCCCTATGGCGCCAAGGAGGAGTCCTCCTCCTAGTAGGAGTAGGACTCCTACTAGGAGGGGGAAAGAAGTGGGGAGGGAGAAGGAAAGGGGGGCGCCCCCCCCCCCTCTCCTAGTCCAATTCGGACCAGGGGGAGGAGGCGCGCGGCCCACCCTGGCTGCCCCTCTCTCTCTCTCCACTAAGGCCCATATGGCCCATTACTTCTCCCGGGGGGTTCCGGTAACCCTCCGGCTCCCCGGTTTTCTCCGAAATCACCCGGAACACTTCCGGTGTCCGAATATAGCCGTCCAATATATCAATCTTTATGTCTCGACCATTTCGAGACTCCTTGTCATGTCCGTGATCACATCCGGGACTCCGAACTAACTTCGGTACATCAAAACTCATAAACTCATAATATAACTGTCATCGAAACCTTAAGCGTGCGGACCCTACGGGTTCGAGAACAATGTAGACATGACCGAGACACGTCTCCGGTCAATAACCAATAGCGGAACCTGGATGCTATATTGGCTCCTACATATTCTACGAAGATCTTAATCGGTCAGACCGCATAACAACATACGTTGTTCCCTTTGTCATCGGTATGTTACTTGCCCGAGATTCGATCGTCGGTATCTCAATACCTAGTTCAATCTCGTTACCGGCAAGTCTCTTTACTCGTTTCGTAATACATCATCTTGCAACTAACTCATTAGTTGTAATGCTTGCAAGGCTTATGTGATGTGCATTACCGAGAGGGCCTAGAGATACCTCTCCGACAATCGGAGTGACAAATCCTAATCTTGAAATACGCCAACCCAATATTCACCTTTGGAGACACCTGTAGAGCTCCTTTATAATCACCCAGTTATGTTGTGACGTTTGGTAGCACACAAAATGTTCCTCCGGCAAACAGGAGTTGCATAATCTCATAGTCATAGGAACATGTATAAGTCATGAAGAAAGCAATAGCAACATACTAAACGATCGAGTGCTAAGCTAATGGAATGGGTCATGTCAATCACATCATTCTCCTAATGATGTGATCCCATTAATCAAACGACAACACATGTCTATGGTTAGGAAACATAACCACCTTCGATTAACGAGCTAGTCAAGTAGAGGCATACTAGTGACGTTTGGTCTGTCTATGTATTCACACATGTATCATGTTTCCGGATAATACAATTCTAGCATGAATAATAAACATTTATCATGATATAAGGAAATAAAATAATAACATTATTATTGCCTCTAGGGCATATTTCCTTCAGTCTCCCACTTGCACTAGAGTCAATAATCTAGATTACACAGTAATGATTCTAACACCCATGGAGCTTTGGTGTTGATCATGTTTTGCTCGTGGAAGAGGCTTAGTCAAAGGGTCTGCTACATTCAGATCCGTATGTATCTTGCAAATCTCTGTGTCTCCCATCTGGACTAGATCCCGGATGGAATTGAAGCGTCTCTTGATGTGCTTGGTTCTCTTGTGAAATCTGGATTCCTTTGCCAAGGCAATTGCACCAGTATTGTCACAAAAGATTTTCATTGGACCCGATGCACTAGGTATGACACCTAGATCGGATATGAACTCCTTCATCCAGACTCCTTCGTTTGCTGCTTCCGAAGCAGCTATGTACTCCGCTTCACATGTAGATCCCGCCACAACGCTTTGTTTAGAACTGCACCAACTGACAGCTCCACCGTTTAATGTAAACACGTATCCGGTTTGTGATTTAGAATCGTCCGGATCAGTGTCAAAGCTTGCATCAACGTAACCATTTACTATGAGCTCTTTGTCACCTCCATATATGAGAAACATATCCTTAGTCCTTTTCAGGTATTTCAGGATGTTCTTGACCGCTGTCCAGTGATCCACTCCTGGATTACTTTGGTACCTCCCTGCTAGACTTATAGCAAGACACACATCAGGTCTGGTACACAGCATTGCATACATGATAGAGCCTATGGCTGAAGCATAGGGAACATCTTTCATTTTCTCTCTATCTTCTGCATTGGTCGGACTTTGAGTCTTACTCAATTTCACACCTTGTAACACAGGCAAGAATCCTTTCTTTGCTTGATCCATTTTGAACTTTTTCAAAACTTTGTCAACGTATGTGCTTTGTGAAAGTCCAATTAAGCGTCTCGATCTCTCTCTATAGATCTTGATGCCCAATATGTAGGCAGCTTCTCCGAGGTCTTTCATCGAAAAACTTTTATTCAAATATCCTTTTATGCTATCCAGAAATTCTATATCATTTCCGATTAGTAATATGTCATCTACATATAATATCAGAAATGCTACAGAGCTCCCACTCACTTTCTTGTAAATACAGGCTTCTCCAAAAGTCTGTATAAAACCAAATGCTTTGATCACACTATCAAAGCATTTATTCCAACTCCGAGAGGCTTGCACCAGTCCATAAATGGATCGCTGGAGCTTGCATACTTTGTTAGCTCCCTTTGGATTGACAAAACCTTTCGGCTGCATCATATACAACTCTTCTTGCAGAAATCCATTCAGGAATGCAGTTTTGACATCCATTTGCCAAATTTCATAATCATAAAATGCGGCAATTGCTAACATGATTCGGACAGACTTAAGCATTGCTACGGGTGAGAAGGTCTCATCGTAGTCAATCCCTTGAACTCGCCGAAAACCTTTTGCGACAAGTCGAGCTTTGTAGACAGTAACATTACCGTCAGCGTCAGTCTTCTTCTTGAAGATCCATTTATTCTCAATTGCTTGCCGATCATTGGGCAAGTCAACCAAAGTCCATACTTTGTTCTCATACATGGATCCCATCTCAGATTTCATGGCTTCAAGCCATTTTGCGGAATCTGGGCTCACCATCGCTTCTTCATAGTTCGTAGGTTCATCATGATCTAGTAGCATGACTTCCAGAACAGGATTACCGTACCACTCTGGCGCGGATCTTACTCTGGTTGATCTACGAGGTTCAGTAGTATCTTGTTCTGAAGTTTCATGATCATTATCATTAGCTTCCTCACTAATTGGTGTAGGTGTCACAGAAACTGGTTTCTGTGATGTACTACTTTCCAATAAGGGAGCAGGTACAGTTACCTCGTCAAGTTCTACTTTCCTCCCACTCACTTCTTTCGACAGAAACTCCTTCTCTAGAAAGTTTCCGAATTTAGCAACAAAAGTCTTGCCTTTGGATCTGTGATAGAAGGTGTATCCAATAGTTTCCTTTGGATATCCTATGAAGACACATTTCTCCGATTCGGGTTCGAGCTTATCAGGTTGAAGCTTTTTCACATAAGCATCACAGCCCCAAACTTTCAGAAACGACAACTTTGGTTTCTTGCCAAACCACAGTTCATAAGGCGTCGTCTCAACGGATTTTGATGGTGCCCTATTTAACGTGAATGCGGCCATCTCTAGAGCATATCCCCAAAACGATAGCGGTAAATCAGTAAGAGACATCATAGATCGCACCATATCTAGTAAAGTACGATTACGACGTTCGAACACACCATTACGCTGTGGTGTTCAGGGTGGCGTGAGTTGCGAAACTATTCCACATTGTTTCAAATGTACACCAAACTCGTAACTCAAATATTCTCCTCCACGATCAGATCGTAGGAATTTTATTTTCTTGTTACGATGATTTTCAACTTCACTCTGAAATTCTTTGAACTTTTCAAACATTTCAGACTTATGTTTCATTAAGTAGATATACCCATATCTGCTCAAGTCATCTGTGAAGGTGAGAAAAATAACGATATCCGCCACGAGCCTCAATATTCATCGGACCACATACATCTGTATGTATGATTTCCAACAAATCTGTTGCTCTCTCCATATTGCCGGAGAACGGTGTTTTTGTCATCTTGCCCATAAGGCACGGTTCGCAAGTACCAAGTGATTCATAATCAAGTGGTTCCAAAAGCCCATCAGTATGCGCTTTACACCGATATGACCCAAACGGCAGTGCCACAAATAAGTTGCACTATCATTATCAACTCTGCATCTTTTGGCTTTCACATTATGAATATGTGTGTCACTACTATCGAGATTTAATAAGAATAGACCATTCTTTAAGGGTGCATGACCATAAAAGAAATTACTCATATAAATAGAACAACCATTATTCTCTGATTTAAATGAATAACCGTCTCGCATCAAACAAGATCCAGATATAATGTTCATGCTTAACGCTGGCACCAAATAACAATTATTTAGGTCTAATACTAATCCCGAAGGTAGATGTAGAGGTAGCGTGCCGACTGCGATCACATCGACTTTGGAACCATTTCCCACGTGCATCATCACCTCGTCCTTAGCCAATCTTCGCTTAATCTGTAGTCCATGTTTCGAGTTGCAAATATTAGCAACAGAACCAGTATCAAATACCCAGGTGCTACTGCGAGCATTAGTAAGGTACACATCAATAACATGTATATCACATATACCTTTGTTCACCTTGCCATCCTTCTTATCCGCCAAATACTTGGGGCAGTTCCGCTTCCAGTGACCAGTCTGCTTGCAGTAGAAGCACTCAGTTTCAGGCTTAGGTCCAGGTTTGGGTTTCTTCTCTTGAGTAGCAACTTGCTTGCTGTTCTTTTTGAAGTTCCCCTTCTTCTTCCCTTTGCCCTTTTTCTTGAAACTAGTGGTCTTGTTGACCATCAACACTTGATGCTCCTTCTTGATTTCTACCTCCGCAGCTTTCAGCATTGCGAAGAGCTCGGGAATAGTCTTATTCATCCCTTGCATATTATAGTTCATCACGAAGCTCTTGTAGCTAGGTGGTAGTGATTGGAGAATTCTATCAATGATGCAATCATCTGGAAGATTAACTCCCAATTGAATCAAGTGATTATTATACCCAGACATTTTGAGTATATGCTCACTGACAGAACTGTTCTCCTCCATCTTGCAGCTATAGAACTTATTGGAGACTTCATATCTCTCAATCCAGGCATTTGCTTGAAATATTAACTTCAACTCCTGGAACATCTCATATGCTCCATGATGTTCAAAACGTCGTTGAAGTCCCGATTCTAAGCCGTAAAGCATGGCACACTGAACTATCGAGTAGTCATCAGCTTTGCTCTGCCAGACGTTCATAACATCTGGTGTTGCTCCAGCAGCAGGCCTGGCACCCAGCGGTGCTTCCAGGACGTAATTCTTCTGTGCAGCAATGAGGATAATCCTCAAGTTACGGACCCAGTCCGTGTAATTGCTACCAACATCTTTCAACTTTGCTTTCTCAAGGAACGCATTAAAATTCAACGGAACAACAGCACGGGCCATCTATCTACAATCGAACATAAACAAGCAAGATACTATCAGGTACTAAGTTCATGATAAATTTAGGTTCAATTAATCATATTACTAAAGAACTCCCACTTAGATAGACATCCCTCTAATCCTCTAAGTGATTACGTGATCCAAATCAACTAAACCATGTCCGATCATCACGTGAGATGGAGCAGTTTCATTGGTGAACATCGCTATGTTGATCATATCTACTATATGATTCACGCTCGACCTTTCGGTCTCTGTGTTCCGAGGCCATATCTGTATATGCTTGGCTCATCAAGTATAACCTGAGTATTCTGCGTGTGCAACTGTTTTGCACCCGTTGTATTTGAACGTAGAGCCTATCACACCCGATCATCACGTGGTGTCTCAGCACGAAGAACTTTCGCAACGGTGCATACTCAGGGAGAACACTTCTTGATAATTAGTGAGAGATCATCTTAAAATGCTACCGTCAATCAAAGCAAGATAAGATGCATAAAAGATAAACATCACATGCAATCAATATAAGTGATATGATATGGCCATCATCATCTTGTGCTTGTGATCTCCATCTTCGAAGCACCGTCGTGATCACCATCGTCACCGGCGCGACACCTTGATCACCATCGTAGCATCGTTGTCGTCTCGCCAATCTTATGCTTCCACGACTATCGCTACCATTTAGTGATAAAGTAAAGCATTACAGCGCAATTGCATTGCATACAATAAAGCGACAACCATTTGGCTCCTGCCAGTTGTCGATAACTTGGTTACAAAACATGATCATCTCATACAATAAAATCAGCATCATGTCTTGACCATATCACATCACAACATGCCCTGCAAAAACAAGTTAGACGTCCTCTACTTTGTTGTTGCAAGTTTTACGTGGCTGATACGGGTTTAAGCAAGAACCAATCTTACCTACGCATCAAAACCACAACAATAGTTTGTCAAGTTAGTGTTGTTTTAACCTTCCAAGGACTGGGCATAGCCACACTCGGTTCAACTAAAGTTGGAGAAACTGTCACCCGCTAGCCACCTTTGTGCAAAGCACGTCGGGAGAACCGGTCTCGCGTAAGCGTACGCGTAATGTCGGTCCGGGCCACTTCGTCCAACAATACCGTCGAACCAAAGTATGACATGCTGGTAAGTAGTATGACTTATATCGCCCACAACTCACTTGTGTTCTACTCGTGCATATAACATCAACACATAAAACCTAGGCTCGGATGCCACTGTTGGGGAACGTAGTAATTTCAAAAAAAATCCTACGCACACGCAAGATCATGGTGATGTATAGCAACGAGAGGGGAGAGTGTGATCTACGTAACCTTGTAGACCGACAGCGGAAGCGTTAGCACAACGTGGTTGATGTAGTCGTACGTCTTCACGGCCCGACCGATCAAGCACCGAAACTATGGCACCTCCGAGTTTTAGCACACGTTCAGCTCGATGACGATCCCCGGACTCCGATCCAGCAAAGTGTCGGGGAAGAGTTCCGTCAGCACGACGGCGTGGTGACGATCTTGATGTACTACCATCGCAGGGCTTGGCCTAAGCACCGCTACAATATTATCGAGGATTATGGTGGAAGGGGGCACCACACACGGTTAAGAATATGATCACGTGGATCAACTTGTGTCTAGGGGTGCCCCCTGCCCCTGTATATAAAGGAGCAAGGGGAGGAGGCCGGCCGGTCCCTATGGCGCGCCAAGGAGGAGTCCTCCTCCTAGTAGGAGTAGGACTCCTACTAGGAGGGGGAAAGAAGTGGGGAGGGAGAAGGAAAGGGGGGCACCGCCCCCCCCCCTCTCCTAGTCCAATTCGGACCAGGGGGGAGGAGGCGCGCGGCCCACCCTGGCTGCCCCTCTCTCTCTCCACTAAGGCCCATATGGCCCATTACTTCTCCCGGGGGGGTTCCAGTAACCCTCCGGCTCTCCGGTTTTCTCCGAAATCACCCGGAACACTTCCGGTGTCCGAATATAGCCGTCGAATATATCAATCTTTATGTCTTGACCATTTCGAGACTCCTCATCATGTCCGTGATCACATCCAGGACTCCGAACTAACTTCGGTACATCAAAACTCATAAACTCATAATATAACTGTCATCGAAACATTAAGCGTGCGGACCCTACGGGTTCGAGAACAATGTAGACATGACCGAGACACGTCTCCGGTCAATAACCAATAGCGGAACCTGGATGCTCATATTGGCTCCTACATATTCTACGAAGATCTTTATCGGTCAGACCGCATAATGGCATACGTTGTTCCCTTTGTCATCGGTATGTTACTTGCCCGAGATTCGATCGTCGGTATCTCAATACCTAGTTCAATCTCGTTACCGGCAAGTCTCTTTACTCGTTTCGTAATACATCATCTTGCAACTAACTCATTAGTTGTAATGCTTGCAAGGCTTATGTGATGTGCATTACCGAGAGGGCCCAGAGATACCTCTCTGACAATCGGAGTGACAAATCCTAATCTCGAAATACGCCAACCCAACATTCACCTTTGGAGACACCTATAGAGCTCCTTTATAATCACCCAGTTACGTTGTGATGTTTGGTAGCACACAAAGTGTTCCTCCGGCAAACGGGAGTTGCATAATCTCATAGTCATAGGAACATGTATAAGTCATGAATAAAGCAATAGCAACATACTAAACGATCGGGTGCTAAGCTAATGGAATGGGTCATGTCAATCACATCATTCTCCTAATGATGTGATCCCATTAATCAAACGACAACACATGTCTATGGTTAGGAAACATAACCACCTTCGATTAACGAGCTAGTCAAGTAGAGGCATACTAGTGACGTTTGGTTTGTCTATGTATTCACACATGTATCATGTTTCCGGATAATACAATTCTAGCATGAATAATAAACATTTATCATGATATAAGGAAATAAAATAATAACATTATTATTGCCTCTAGGGCATATTTCCTTCAGGTTTAAGCTTCTGTCACTCTAGCAACCCATCATCCACTTATTACTTCCCAATGCCTCCCTATAGGCCCAAACAATGGTGAAGTGTCATGTAGTCGACGTTCACATGACACTACTAGAGGGATGACAACATACATCTCATCAAAATATCGAACGAATACCAAATTCACATGACTACTTATAGCAAGACTTCTCCCATGTCCTCAGGAACAAACGTAACTACTCACAAAGTATATTCATGCTCATAATCATAGGGGTATTAATATGCATAATGGATCTGAACATATGATCTTCCACCAAGTAAACCAACTAGCATCAACTACAAGGAGTAATCAACACTACTAGCAACCCACAAGTACCAATCTGAGGTTTTGATACAAAGATTGGATACAGGAGATGAACTAGGGTTTGAGATGAGATGGTGCTTGTGAAGATGTTGATGGAGATTGCCCCCCTCCCGATGAGAGGATCGTTGGTGAAGATGATGGTGATGATTCCCCCCTCCCGGAGGGAAGTTTCCCCGACAGAACTGCTCCACCGGAGCCCTAGATTGGTTCCGCCAAGGTTCCGCCTCGTGGCAACGGTGTTTCGTCCCGTGAGCTAGCTTATGATTTTTTTCCTCGACGAAAGACTCCATATAGCCAAAGATGGGCATCAGAGGGCCACGTGGCAGGGGTCACGCCTAGAGGGGTAGGGCGCGCCCCCCACCCTCGTGGACGGTGGGTGGCCCCCTCTGGTAGTTCTTTCACCCAATATTTTTTTTATTCTGAAAATAATTCCCGTGGAGTTTTAGGACTTTTGGAGATGTGCAGAATAGGTCTCTAATATTTGCTCCTTTTCCAGCCCAGAATTCCTGCTGCCGGCATTCCCCCTCTTCATGTAAACCTTGTAAAATGAGAGAGAAAAGGCATAAGATTTGTGACATAATGTGTAATAACAGCCCATAATGTAATAAATATCGATATAAAAGCATGATATAAAATGGACGTATCACTGTACGGCAAAACATGATCACCTACATTAAACTCACGCTTTTGTATCCTTTTGTCATGCCATATTTTAACTTTTTCTTTAAACAACTTGGCATTTTCATAGGCTTGGGTTCTCCATTCATCAAGCGAGCTTATGTCAAATAACCTCTTCTCACCGGCAAGTTTGAAATCATAGTTGAGCTCTTTGATTTCCCAATAAGCTTTATGCCCTAGTTCAAGAGGCAAGTGACATGTTTTTCCATAAACCATTTTATACAGAGACATACCCATAGGGTTCTTATAAGCAGTTCTATAAGCCCATAATGCACATCAAGTTTCTTAGACCAATTCTTTCTAGATCTATTGATAGTCTTTTGCAAGATCAATTTAATTTCTCTATTGCTCAACTCTACTTGACCACTAGACTGAGGGTGATAAGGAAATGCAATTCTATGATTAACATCATACTTAGCAAGCAATTTAAGGAAAGCGCCATGAATAAAATGTGAACCACCATCAGTCATCAAATATCTAGGGACTCCAAACCTCGGGAAAATAACTTCTTTAAGCATCTTAATAGAAGTGTTATAATCAGCACTACTAGTTGGAAAGCTTCTACCCACTTAGTAATGTAATCAACAGCAACTAAAATATGTGTATACCCATTAGAGGAAGGAAAAGGTCCCATATAACCAAAGCCCCAAACATCAAATGGTTCAATAACAAGTGAATAACTCATAGGCATTTCCTGACGTCTACTAATACTACCAATTCTTTGACGTTCATCACAAGACAAGACATACTTACGAGCGTCCTTGAAGAGAGTAGGACAATAAAAACCAGATTGCAATACCTTCTGTGCAGTTCTATCTCTGGCATGATGTCCTCCATGGGCCTCGGAGTGGCACTTGCGTAGGGCATGTTTCTGTTCATGCTTAGGTACACAGCGTCTAATAACACCATCTACTCCTTCTTTGTAAAGGTGTGGGTCATCCCAAAAGTAATGTCTTAAATCATACAAAAACTTTTTCTTTTGCTGCTATGTGAAACTAGGTGGTATAAATTTAGCAACAATTTAATTAGCATAATAAGCATACCATGGAGTATTACGAGAAGTATTTATGACAGCTAATTGCTCATCAGGAAAGCTATCATCAATAGGCAGTGGGTCATCAAGAACATGTTCTAACCTAGACAAGTTGTCTGCAACGGGGTTCTCGGCTCCCTTTCTATCAATAATATGCAAATAAAATTCTTGTAGCAAGAGAACCCATCTAATAAGTCTAGGTTTAGCATCTTTCTGTTCCATAAGATTTAATAGCAGCATGATCAGTGTGAACAGTTACTTTGGAATCAACAATATAAGATCTGAACTTATCACAAGCAAAAACAACCGCTAAAAATTCTTTTTCAGTAGTAGCATAATTTCTCTAGGCACTGTCTAGAGTTTTACTAGCATACTGAATAACATTCAACTTCTTATCAACTCTTTGTCCTAGAACAGCACCAACAGCATAATCACTGGCATCACACATAATTTCAAAGGGTAAATTCCACTCAGGTGGTTGAACAATAGGTGCAGAAATCAAAGCTTTCTTAAGTATTTCAAATGCTTCTACACAACCGTCATCAAAAACAAAAGGAACATCTTTTTGCAAGAGATTAGTGAGAGGCCTAGAAATTTTAGAGAAGTCTTTAATAAACCTCCTATAGAAACCAGCATGACCAAGGAAACTTCTTATACCTTTGATATCATAAGGACACGGCATTTCTTCAATAGCATCTACTTTAGCTTTATCAACTTCAGTGCCTCTTTCAGAAATTTTATGCCCCAAGAAAATACCTTGATTAACCATAAAGTGGCACTTCTCCCAATTCAAGACAAGATTAATTTCTTCACATTTCGCAAAACTCGATCAAGGTCGCTTAAGTAATCATCAAAGGAAGTTTCGTAAACGGAGAAATCATCCATTAAAACCTCAACAATCTTTTCACAAAAGTCAGAGAATATAGCAGTCATACATCTTTGAAAGGTAGTAGGTGCATTGCATAAACCAAAAGGCATATGTCTATAAGCAAAAGCACCAAAAGGGAAAGTAAAAGTGGTCTTTTCTTGATCCTCTTTTGACACAGGTATTTGAGAAGAACCACAATAAGCATCTAGAAAGAAAAAATGTGTATGTTTGGACAATATTTCTAGCATTTGATCAATAAAAGGTAGAGGTTAATGATTTTTTCTAGTAGCTTTGTTTAATTTGCGAAAATCAATTATCATTCTATAACCTATAACAATTCTTTGTGGAATCAATTCATTCTTATCTTTAGGAACGACAGTAATACCTCCCTTCTTAGGGACACAATGAACAAGACTTACCCATCTACTATCAGCAAGATGATAAATTATACCTGCCTCTGTAAGCTTTAATATTTCATTTCTTACCACTTCTTTCATTTTTGGATTTAAGCGTCGTTGGTGATCAACAACTAGTTTAGCATCAGGCTCCATATTAATTTTGTGCTGACATAGAGTGGGACTAATGCCCTTAAGATCATAAAGAGTATATCCAATAGCGGCACGGTGCTTTTTCAGAGTTTTCAATATTCTCTTTTCTTCCTGCTCTGAAAGGCTAGCACTAATAATAACATGATATATCTTCTTTTCATCAAGATAAGCATATTTCAAAGTATCAGGTAGTTGTTTAAGCTCAAACACGGGATCACCCTTGGGTAGAGGAGGATCTCCAAGGATACCAACAGGCAAGTTGTGTTTCAAAATAGGCATTTGGTTAAAGAATATTTCATCTAATTCCTTCCTTTCATTCATAAACATGTCATTCTCATGATCTAGAAAATATTGTTCTAAAGGATCAGTAGGAGGCACGGCAGCAGAAGCAACTCCAATAATTTCATCTTTACTAGGCAATTCTTTATTATGGGGTTGTCTATGAAATTTAGAGAAATTAACAGTAACAATTTCCTTCTCATATTCTATCTTGGCATTGACAGTGTTCAAGAAAGGTCTACCAAATATAATGGGACAAAAATCATCTTGCGGGGAACCAAGAACAAGAAAATCAGTAGGATATTTTATTTTCCCATACAAGACTTCAACATCTCTAACAATCCCAATTGGTGATATAGTATCTCTATTGGCAAGCTTAATAGTAACATCAATATCTTCTATCTCAGCAGGTGCAATATCATTCATAATTTCTTGATATAAAGTAAAAGGAATTGCACTCACACTAGCACCCACATCACATAAGCCATGATAACAATGATCTCCTATTTTAATAAAACAACAGGCATGCCAAAAAAAGGTCTATGTCTATCTTTATCATCGGGTTTGGCAATTCTAGCAGCTTCATCACAGAAATAAATAACATGCCCATCAATATTATCAACCAAGAGATCCTTAACCATAGCAATTCTAGGTTCAACTTTGATTTGTTCAGGGGGTGTAGGTGTTCTAGTATAACTCTTTCGAACCACATCTGAAGGTTTAGCATGATCCTTTATCCTAATAGGGAAAGGTGGTTTGCTAGTGTAAGCAGTAGGAATAACAGGATCAACATTATAACTAATGGTTTCTTATTCAACGGTAATAGGTTCTACTACTTTCACTTCAATGGGAGGATGGTATTTAAATCACTTCTCCTTAGGGAGATCAACATGGGTAGTAAGGGATTCACAAAAAGAAGCTACTATCTCAGAGTCAAGTCCATATTTAGTGCTAAATTCATGAAAAGCATCGATATCCATAAAGGATTTAACACAATCAAACTTAAGGTTTATACCTGACTCCTTACCTTCCTCGAGTTCCCAATCTTCAGAGTTGCGTTTAATTCTTTCCAATAAATCCCATTTGAATCCAATAGTCTTCTTCATAAAAGAACCAGTACAAGAAGTATCGAGATGGATTGATCATTACGAGAAAGCCGAGCATAAAAATTCTGTATAATAATTTCTTTTGGCAGCTCATGATTGGGGCATGAATATAGCATTGACTTAAGCCTCCCCCAAGCTTGAGCGATACTTTCTCCTTCACGAGGCCAAAAATTATAAATATAATTCCGATCACGATGAACTAGATGCATAGGATAAAACTTCTGATGAAATTCCAATTTCAGTCGATTGTAGTTCCAAGTCCCAATATCATCGCATAGCCTATACCATGGCAATGTCTTCTCCTTCAAAGATAAATGGAAGACCTTCTTCTTGACTACATCCTCGGGCAAACCTGCAAGCTTAAATGATCCACAAACTTCATCCACATAGATTAGATGCATATCAGGATGTAATGTTCCATCTCCTGTATAGGGATTAGCTAGCGGTTTTTCTATCATACCCAAAGGAATTTCGTAATAAATATTTTCAGTAGGTGAAGTAGGTTGAGGGGAAACTCTTTGCTCTTCTGGTCGGGGTGAAGATACCCTGAACAAACCCCTCAAAGTATTATTTTCCATAGTAACAAGTGACAGTAAATTTCAGCACACTATATAAATGTTTCCTTACCAAATTCCACTTACCAAAGGCGCTTCACTCCCCGGCAACGGCGCCAGAAAAGAGTCTTGATGACCCACAAGTATAGGGGATCTATTGTAGTCCTTTCGATAAGTAAGAATGTCGAACCCAACGAAGAGCAGAAGGAAATGACAAGCGGTTTTCAGCAAGGTATTCTCTGCAAGCACTGAAATTATCGGTAACAGATAATTGTGTGATAAGATAATTTGTAACGGGTAAAAAGTAACAAGAGTAACTAAGGAGCAACAAGGTGGCCCAATCCTTTTTGTAGCAAAGGACAAGCCTGGACGAACTCTTATATAAATCAAAGCGCTCCCGAGGACACATGGGAATTACTGTCAAGCTAATTTTCATCATGCTCATATGATTCATATTCGTTACTTTGATAATTTGGTATGTGGGTGGACCGGTGCTTGGGTGTTGTCAATTCTTGGACAAGCCTCCCACTTATGATTAACCCCTCTCGCAAGCATCCGCGACTACGAAAGAAGAATTAAGATAAATCTAACCATAGCATGAAACATATGGATCCAAATCAGCCCCTTACGAAGCAACACATAAACTAGGGTTTAAGCTTATGTCACTCTAGCAAACCATCATCTACTTATTACTTCCCAATGCCTTCCCCTAGGCCCAAATCATGGTGAAGTGTCATGTAGTCAACATTCACATAACACCACTAGAGGAGAGACAACATACATCTCATCAAATTTCAAACAAATACAAAATTCACATGATTACTTATAGCAAAACTTCTCCCATGTGCTCAGGAATAAACATAACTACTCACAAAGCATATTCATGTTCATAATCAGAGGAGTAATAATTATCATTAAAGTTCTAAACATATGATCTCCCATCGAATAAACCAACTAGCATCAACTACAAGGAGTAATCAACACTACTAGCAACCCACAGGTACCAATCTGAGGTTTTGAGACAAAGATCGGATATAAGAGATGAACTAGGGTTTGAGAGGATATGGTGTTGGTGAAGATGTTGATGGAGATTGACCCCCTCTCCATGAGAGGATCGTTGGTGATGATGATGGCTTCGATTTCCCCCTCCGGGAGGGGGGGGGGTTCCCCGGCAGAACAGCTTCGCCGGAGCCCTAGATTGGTTCTGCCCAAGTTCCACCTCGAGACGGCGGCGCTTCATCCCGAAAGCTTCCTCTTGATTTTCTTCCAGGTAAAAACCCTTCATATAGCAAAAGATGGGCACCGGGGGCCTGACAGGTGGGCGACAAGGCAGGGGGCGCACGCCCCACCCTTGTGGTTGCCTGGTGGGTCCCCTCAGGTGCTTTCTTCATCCAATATTTTTATATATTCCAAAATAATTCTCCGTGAAGTTTCGGGACTTTTGGAGTTGTGCAGAATAGGTCTCTCAGATTTGCTCCTTTTCCAGTCCAGAATTCCAGCTGTCAGCATTCTCCCTCTTCATGTAAACCTTATAAAATAAGATAGAAAAGGCATAAGTATTGTACCATAATGTGTAATAACATCCCATAATGCAATAAATATCAATATAAAAGCATGATTCAAAATGGACGTATCAAGGGTCGATTGGAATTTCCGGTTCACATACCTCCTACATAAAAATATCTATGCCAAGTTGGTCGGCATAATTGTCATAAACACTGAATAAAACAAATAGTTTTAAAAGATAATATACCACATCCGAATCATAGACCAGACAAGAGCCGACGGGGGAGGATATCAAAATCATGGCACTATATAATAAAAAACAATAATACAAGTAGGAAAATTATACAAGTAACTATCTAAATCATACAAGTAAGAATTTTTTTTATTTAAAAAAAGATAAGAACAAGAGGCTCACCACGTGGTGTCGGCGACGAGATCGGCATGGACAATCGACGGCGGTGAGGACGGGGACGGGACGGCACCCTCAACCACACCTACATGCACATATGCAAATTAAGAAGTTAATTTGATCACACACTAATACTATACCACTAAGACACACCCTATCACACACTAACACACACTAGCTAATAGTACCACTAACCACAAAATTGAGATACCTAATTAACAGTACCACACCTACACATGTGCAAACTAAGAAGTTAATTTGAGCTCAAAATTGCATCTAAATCAAATAAACTCCCACATACACTCCTCCACTAAAACCCACAAATCACTCTACTTCTAGAGCATGAAAATAGCTAAACTAGCAATAAGAGATGAAAGGATGAAGTCCCTAACCTTTTAGAATACTTGCATAGTTGGTGCACCGACAAATCTAGACAAATCTTGGGGAAAATGAAGCTTGAAGGTTGAGCTTGGAGGAAGATCAGAGGAGAAGAATGGATTGTGTCGCTCGGACAAGAAAGAGGAGAAAGCTTAAGTGTAGCTCGGGCAACTCATATCAAGTTTGTTTTGTGTGAACTCAAGTGGCATCATGCTCTCAGGCATTTCATCGAGCACCTCTTGTGCATAGGAAGGGAAAACAAACTAACACACACCTCCCACCTTCTATGAGGAAAAAACTGAGGAGAGGGCGGGCAGAGGCGAGGATATATATAGGCAAGGGTATCGCGCCTGCCGCAACCCCTTTAGTCCCGGTTGGTGTCTGTCGAGCCCCGTCCGACGTCCTAGCCACTCGAACCGGGACTGATGTGACATTAGTCCCATTCGAACCGGGACTGATGCCTGTCGAGCCCCGTACGACGTCCTAGCCGCTCGAACCGGGACTAATGTGTCATTAGTCTCAGTTCATAACGCGACCGGGACTATTGCTCCGATCCGTCTAGAATGAAAGCCTTGTTTTCTACTAGTGGCATTTGCCGGGGAGAACACTATGGCATTGCGCCGCTGGTTCACTGAAGCCTATATAGGGAGGGGAGGTATGAGTGAGGACATCCTAAACCCATCGGCATATGAACCTGTTTTTTCAAATGCATTTCAAATGTGTTTTTAAATGTCAAAAATTTCACGCATACATCGTTGCAACATGTGTGCACGGCACAAAGTTTTATGAAAAATTCACTTTTTATTTTGCCTTCTGAAAAGGACAAATTTCAATACTTCTAAAAAGTGTTCCACAACACATTTTGTGTCTTTCTTGCACAAGCCAAAGAAATTGTTTTTCCGCCAAACTTTCCGTGTGCATATAGAATGTGACGATGTATGCGTGTAACTTCTTTAAAAAAGAATATAAATGAGTTTTTTCGAAGTGGGTTCACATGCCAGCGGGTTCATCCATGTACTTTCCAAAGAGGTATCCAGCTTCGCCGTGAGAGACCCTCGTCCCTATGCTATGCCTGACAACCCATTGGTATGATCCACAATTTTTTAATTGTGGGCGGGAAAACAAAAAGAAAGAAAATCCTGGCATCTTTTGATTTTATTTCGTATATATGTAAAGATAACGTGTCGTGTGGTGACTAGGAAATACTCCCTCCGTTCAAAATAATTGAAGTTTTTGTCTTTAAGTTAAACTTTGCTTAAGTTTGACTAATTCTATAGGAAAAAGTACTAAAATCTGCAACACCAAATACACACAGTACAAAAATATATGTCATGAAGAATCTCAAGAGATTAATTTGGTGTTGTAGATATTAATATATTTTAATAGAATTGGTCAAACCTAATCAAGTTTCACTTGAGACAAATTCAGAACTTCAATTATTTTGAAACAGAGGCACTAACTATTGTTAACCAACACTAAGAGGCACTTGATGTAGACATAAGGTTGTGCAAATACAAAAAGAGGAAAGAGTTAAATACAATGCAAGTGCCCTAGCTTGTCCGACATGGTCAATTTGGTGCTCAAACTTGAAAAATACATAAAAATGATGTTGTAACTTGTCCGGACGTTCAAATATGGTGCCTCTGGCCATATACCGTCGTATCGAGTGCCTGTGTGGCATGCCAGCGTGTCACTAGGCCACATGTCAGTGGCTGCGGGCACTGTGAGCACTCTTTTTTTACAGGAACACCTTGGAGTTTAATTAATTGACGCAAAAATATACCCTTGGACATTAATTATTTGTCGCAAAAAAAACAAGAATCAGGCGTGCAGGGAATTCGAACCACGGACCTACTTGTCGCGTGACAAAAGATTGGACAACGCAGCAATTCTTTGGTTTGTGTTTAACTACCAGCAAGCAGTTTATATAGACAATTCCATGTATCGCTCCGCACATGATTCATAGATTTTTCCCATATGAAAAAAATAAAATGATTCTCAATATGCAATTATTGTTTATTTATATCTTTATTCTATTTTCATTATTGTGTACTTTGAAGAGATAAACACGATTTTTTTAAAATTTATGTGGATTCGAAAAAGTAGAAAGTTCGGGTAAAAAAAGTAGAAAGTATATTATAAACGCGGTGCGCATTTTTTGAAATACACGTTCAATTTCATGTTCATTTTCCATTTTCATATTATTTTAGAAAATGCTCACCGTGTTTTCAGGAAATGTTGAGTGCATATTAAAAATATATTGTGTAAAATTATTCTTACATTTATACAAACACACTTAACATGTTAGTACATTTCTAGAATTTGTTATTATTACACATTTAATACAAGTTGAATGGTTTTTAAAATACAATAGTGCATTCTTTAATAATTGTGTATTTTAAAAATACAATGAGGATATACAATAATTGTGTGTGCTTGTGTTCCTGAATAAAAACACGGTGAGCAATATAAAACAAGATTGAATAAAGTACAATATGTCTGTTCTCCGGATATATCGTGTTTTTAATATCCATTCGACTTTTTAAATCCACAAAAATTTTAGAAAAAGTTCATGTTTACCTCTTGGAGGTCCACAATAATAAAAAAACAGAATAAAGATATAAAATAAACAATAATTTTGTATTGATAACTATTTTATTTTTTTCATATTGGAAAACTTATGTATCATGAAAACTGAACAGAACCTTTACTCGAAAGAAAAAACAAAGCGCTACTTGAAAATAAATAAAAAGAAAACTAGTACATGGAAAACATCTGTTGAGCGATATTTGGAATCATCCATATAAATTGCTAGCTGATAGTGTAAAAAACGTTCTTATATTACGGGGAGGGAGGAAGTAGTAATTAAACGCTAACCAAATTGTGGCTTGATGGTCCGCTCGTTTGTCCGAAAGCGAGGATGTCCCTGGCTCGAATTCCTTTTCTTGACGACTTCTTGGATACTTTTTTGTGACAATTAATTAAAGTTCAGGGGCATTTTCATAAAGAAAAAACAATGTGCACACCTCACAGAGTGCGTCCAGCGCCCGCAGCCACTGATATGTGGCCCAGCAACATGCTGACATGCGACACAGACACTCGATATGATGGCATACGGCCAGAAGCATCTTATTTAAACGCCCGGACAAGTTATAGCAACATTTTTATATTTTTTAAGTTTAAATATTAAACTAACCTCATCGAACAAGTTAGGCCACTTGCGGTATATTTAACTTGGGAAAAATCATTGAACGGATAGCTATGAAAGTCAGCTCAACAATAACCACTAGATTAACCAATTCAGGCATCGGAAATTTGTTGGTGTTCCCGGGAGCACGCGCTCCTGCACGTGAAAAATATATTTTAAAGTGTGAAAAAAATTTAAACAAAAATTTGGCACATACATCTCGACATTATATGTGTGCACATCAAGTTTTGAAGAAAACCAACATTTTTTGTGGCTTGTGAAAAAAAGACAAAAGGATGTCTTGTGAAAAGCATTTTTTAACACTAGATTTTGTCTTTTTCACACGCGGTACATAAGTTGTCGGTTTTTCGTGAAACGACTTTGTGAACATGTACAATATCGAGATGTATGCACTAAGTTTTTGTTTAATTTTTTAATATTTCAAAATATGTTTAAAACACTTTAAAAAACCAGGGGCGTGCGCTCTCATGTGCCAAGACGCGACTCTCGTTCGTGCACCCGCTACAAATAGAGCAGCGAGCGGAAGCACCTATGCAAGAAGAAGAAAAGCTTACGCCCAACAGGGCAACGGCATCTCTCGCGGAGTGCTCTAGCTTCGATGGCAATGGCATCTCTCGGCCGCGCCGGCGCGCATCTTGGTCTGTCACTTTGCCTGTCCACGGAGGCGCCAGTGCCCGACGACGCTGACGCGTTGCTTTTCACCAGTACAAGATACGGTGGCGCTTTCCACCGATCAATCAACCGAACCATGAACCAGCTCGCCCAAGTTTCGTTTGGCCGCTCGGTCGTCCCCCGGCTAGCTAGCTAGCTAGCACAGGCCCAGCTCCAAGGAATCTGCATTGCATTCGATCGACATCACATCATCGGTCGCGCACGGCGCTTTTGAGGATTCGACGAACGTGGGCATATCCTGCTCCTTCCTACAAAAGCCGGCCCAGTGTCACCGTCGCCACATCAACAATGCATGGTGGATCTGATGCTCCGGCTCATGCCAAAGCCGCCAAAAGATGGCTTGTCCGCGATCGTGCTAGCTGCCTGCAGTGACAGATTGTCTCTCAAAAAGACGAATCATGTTGTTTTGATTTGTGGCAACAGATGCGGTTAAATTGGAGGTGCGCGCGAGCATATATCGAGATCTCTTTCTTATTTTCACGAAAAATATATTGAGATCGACCCGCTCATGCTCGGATGAAGCGATCATTTTTTTGACAAAGAAAATACACCCATCCTGCAACAACGCAATACCCTAACGGCACTACAAATGCACGCAGCCAAAAAAGCTAAAAAAGAAAAGTCTCGCAACAGTGATCTAGTCCTTGAAGCAATACAAACACCACCAAGACAAAAGTGCAAACTCTCCAAAAGCGCCGTCTCCAAGAAGAAAACAATGCACAAGCACCGTCGTCGTCCGATCAAAGATCATAGGTTTTCACCATAAAGAAAGTCCACGCTCTTAAAACAATGCTTTCAACAAGGTCACTGTGAAGTACAACCAATTAAGAGCGGACCTTGGATTTTCACCCTGAAAGATAAGACCTTGAACTTCTCCTGTGTTGTCGCCCCCACTTGCATGCCGCTGCTACGAGTCCCGAAACACCAAACAAATTCCTCCTCACCGCAAAGACTTGAACCACTATTACTAGTCACATCTTTCATGACATTCTCTGCCTCTGAATTCACCCTGGAACGAAAAAGACATGTCCCATGATGGCAAAAAAATAGCAGAGCTTCGTGCCGCTCCCTTTAGAAACCAAACGGTCGAAAAAAAACATGGGTGCGTGCGACCGAATCCCATCCGATCCAGCAATCTTCAGGCATAAGACACCCAAGGAAGTTTGCCAGCGGAGCCTTCTGGAACTTGACACTCCAAGCAAATCAAAGAGGACAAGCATCAAGCAGATCTTCGTCTTCGCGCAAGAGGAACCCTAGGACGGTCGCCTTTATTAGGCAGAACGACGACCCCGTCCCATCGCGCACCGGCTCCCAACAGCAAGCCGGAAATCTGAGCGGACACCACTGTCACCACCCGCACCACGCGGAGACGAGGGGCTTAGCCTCGCCGAGTCCCCCGAACCAAGCTTCATGCTGCCCTCGCGGCCACATGGTCGCCAAGGATGTCGCACAAGGGCTGCCGATCTACAGCAGCCGAAGATCCCGCCGCGTGGGGATGAAAGGCCCGCACCGCCATCCGCCGCGCGAGGAAATGAAGGCCCGTCGCTGCCATCGGCCGCGCAGGCTTAGCTCGGCGACTTCCTTCGACGGCGGGGGACAACGGTGGAGGGGGTGGGGGCGGCGGCGGCTGAGATCTGGATCACCTGAGCGCCCCCTGGAGCGACGCAAGCGACTGCTTCTAGATGTTTTTTCACCGATGGAGTGATCAATAGAGTAGATTTAGTTGGACAACAGCATAAGAGCAAAAGTAAGTATGATTGTGCATCACTAGATGCAAAGAGGCCAAGGGTCATTCCCTCTTTTTTCTTAAAAACGCAAAAATTATATAGGTGGTATTTTACCAGAAATTCAAAAAAAATCGCAAGAATATATTCTAGGATGCGCCTAACTCTCATCTTGATGAGAATTAACTAAATGAACCAGCTAACATCAGCATATGATCTTGACGAGAATTGGCAGTTTGGTTCGGGGTACTGCAGCAGCTTGGTTCCGTGTAGGACTGATCAATTTTTTAGTTTTCGCTCCATTCATTTTTCTGAAAAATACAAAATAATAATTCTAAGAAGTGATTATTTTTTAAAAATATTGGGAACATCTGTTCAAAATGTGAAAATTTATTAAAAAAACTCAAATATTTTTTGGAAACGCGAACAATTTTGAAAAATGTGATTTTTAAAATCTGAATATTGTTTAAAAACATGAACTTTCTTTAAAAAAACATAAATATTTAAAATTATGAAAAACATTTGAACTTTCCAAAACCTTCTAAAAATTCTGAACATTTTTTAATTTCAAATTTTTATTAACAATTAGAAAAAAATTGAATTTGTAAATATTTTTCAAAAGAAAAATATCATTTTGCAAATACAGACATTTTTGGAAATTTACAAACTTTAATGAAAATATTAATTGTTTTTAATAAAAACGAATAATGAAGAAAACCAAAAAAGGTGAAAGAGACAACGGGAAAAACCAGACCAAAACCTTCCAGAAGGTTCCCGGAACTAGAAAAACTAAAAAAAAATTGAGGCAACCTCGCGAAACTTTTATTTAACTCGTCACATTGTTTACAAGGATGAAAGGAATCTCGTCAGGCTGGTCTAACCACACATGGCGGCCCGCCGTCAGTGACAGTGCATGTTTCGCTAAGTTGTGAGCATCAACATTTGATCTCCTAGACTCATGAACTAAATTACAAGAAGTGAAAAAAGAGAATTGTTGCTTGATTTCTTGGATAATCACTCCATAAGTCGCTCCGCTGCCCTTTTGCACCTCTTGTACTACTCCTTGGCGATCACACGCAGCGTGAATATGATGCAAGTTCAAGTCCCTGCACAAATCAAGTCCTTCTCTAATTGCCAGAGCCTCTAGGGTAGCTGGGTCTCCCAGTCTGAACCGCATTGCCGACGCACCCAAGAACAATCCCGCCTGGTCTCTGCATATTGCTCCGACTGCTCCAAAGCTGCCTCCCCTGCTTACTGATGCATCAACGTTTAGCTTTACATGGTTCTCCGGCGGTGCTATCCATCTAAGAGGGTGCGGTTGAGCTGGCTCGCTACCATGGCTAGCTTGTGCTGTTGCTTGAATCTCCATCAGGTAAGTGTTGATGAAATTGTGTGTTGCATGTGGACTCTTGTGTATATCCTCATAGATAGCTTTTCTGTGAGCGCCCCAAATTGCCCATAATGATACTACAAATCTAACAAATTCCTGTGTAGTTAATACAGAGTGCATAGCAAAGATCCACTTCTCTGGGCAATCCTCCCGGTTCAGGCTGAGCTGATTAATAATTGGTTCAGAAGACAACGCCCAGGTGCTCCTTGAAACAGGGCACTCCAGCAAAGCATGCTTTGTCATGAGCTCCACAAAAATGACATGCTGCCGTTGTTGCCATATTACGATGATTCAGCTAATGTGTACGGCTAATTGCCCCAGGCGCATCAGTGGGCACGCCTATGCGTCTGGCCTATTATTTGACGCAATGAGTGGTAAATAGGACTTGCCGATATATAATCTATTGGTTTGTTGGTAAAAAGTAAAGCCAGATCATAGATCCATTTGTTTTGGTCGTCAACTCAGGCAACGGAACTATCTGACAAGGGTGCATATTATGGCCGCCTAGTTCGATCGACCCAAGAAGGTTATGGTAATCCAATCGTAAAAAAAGCATCCCTAGAGCTATAACTCGCATGACCCAAGAAGGTTGTGGTAATCCAATACTAATTACAATTTCGCCAGTGCCATGAGGCGAATCGTATTTCATGCATTTTGCCTCAAAAATAGAGGGTCTTTAGGACAAACAAGGAGAGCGAGCGATGTAAATGGGCTAGCCCACTTGTACAGAGCCACCGTACTACACGACCAAGTTACGAACCTTCTCGAAGGTTTCTAGCCATTTTAGAAACCTTTTCCTCGCATGTTTTCTCATTACTTTTTTGTTTTTTCTTTACAATTTATTTTTGGTATATCTTTATTTTTTTATCTATTTCAAAAGATTTAAATTTTGTTCACTATTTTTCTAAAGAATATCAGAATTATGAAAGACACTTGCAAATTTGAAAAAATGTTTGAGGTTAATTGGAAAAAACGTTCAAATTTGCAAAAAAAAAGTGTGTTTCCTAAAAATGTTCAACAGTTCCAAAACCAATTGTGATTTCAAAATGATAAATAATTTTAAATGATGTTCTCATTTTCAAAAATTATGCACAAATTTGTAAACCATATTTGCAGTTTTTGGAAATCCAATTTTGCCAAAAACTAATGTTTGAGATTTCACAAAATCTTTCCAAATTGAATAACATTTTATTTTAAAAAAATCGAAATTATTTCTTATTCCTTTTTAAAGATGGAAAATTCAAGGTGTTCAAAAATTGAAAAAAAAACACATTTGGAAAAAATATTTTAAAAATATGTTTTCAGTGATTTGTAAAATGAAAGAAAATAAAAACTATAGAATAATATCGGCCGGTACAGTTGTCAACTCCTTACAGGATCCCGAACAAGCCCATGACCGAGGGCGTACTTATTTAGCAAAATCATATGTGCTGCTTGCTGCGATAGATAGTCAGGATTCCGCACAGGGATCCCGCTGACTTTGCAGACCCATTTTTTTTCCTATTTTCTCTTTTTTATTTTATTTTTCTTCACTATTTTTATTTAATATTTTTGTGAAATTTTTTTTGCAAAAAAGCTTGTATGTTTTCTAAAATTAATTATAAATTTAAGAATTGTTCATGTTTATAACTTCTTTTAAGAAATTCAGAAAATGTTCAAATACTCGAAAATAAATATATTTTCAAAAAATGTTTGCCCCTTTAAAAAATTATTCGTTATCTAAAAATATTGATGATTTTACAAAATGGTCACATTTTCAAAATTGGTCGTGTTTTTCCAAGAATTGTTCGCACTTCTCAAAAAATGTTTTGGAATTTTAGAGGATGATTGGTTTGTGACCAACATTTGGCAAAATTAAAAATTGCCAACATTTGGCAACCTTTTATGAGATTGGCAAGCAACCAATCTCTAGCCAAAATTTGGCACTTGCCAACTTTTGGCATCAAACCAATTATGCCATTAAAAACTAGTTCACATTTACAAAGAAATTGTTTTGAATTTCGAAAAAAATGGGTGTGTCGCTGCAGTTATTCTTAAAGTTTCACGTTGCACGTTAATCACCAACTATTATCAGCTCGGCTTACTATGATTATTTGTTTAGCAACGGGAGGTTTTGAGTTCAATGCCCATAAGACAACCCTTTTAGTTATTTTCACTGTTGCCCTAAAGTCTCACATCTTTCCCCTCACCCTCTCTCCTTCTCCTTCTCCTCTTGAGACTCGCAGCTCGGGCCCCTCTCCTATCCGGCAGCGCCACCGGCCGGAGATGGAAAGGGAGAAGAGCTCGGGTTACTCCTGTATAGAACAGATGTATGGTTGTCTTTAGGACAGGCGTTATGCCGATGGGAGACATGCAGCTGGTGCGGGCGAGCTGTGTCCAGTGGCATGCGGCGGTGATGCTCATGTTTGCAGTGCTCCGGTGGCCGAAGCCGGAGGCGGAAGGAGTTCATGCCGACGTTCCTCCCCTAAATAAGCTCGCAGGAGTCTCAGATCTGGTGCTTGATTTCATTCCTTCCTGCTTCTCTTTGAGCTACCATGGAGGTGGATATAAAGAAGAGGGAGAGAGGGGATCAAGCTACCGAACTATCTGAAGGAAATATAACCTAGAGGCAATAATAAAGTTTTTATTTATATTTCCTTATATCATGATAAATGTTTATTATTCATGCTAGAATTGTATTAACCGGAAACTTAGTACATGTGTGAATACATAGACAAACAGAGTGTCCCTAGTATGCCTCTACTAGACTAGCTCGTTGATCAAAGATAGTTAAGTTTCCTAGCCATAGACATGTGTTGTCATTTGATGAACGGGATCACATCATTAGAGAATGATGTGATGGACTAGACCCATCTGTTAGCTTAGCACTATGATCGTTTAGTTTATTGCCATTGCTTTCTCCATAACTTATACATGTTCCTATGACTATGAGATTATGCAACTCCCGAATACCGGAGGAACACTTAGTGTGCTATCAAACGTCATAACGTAACTGGGTGATTATAAAGATGCTCTACAGGTGTCTCCGCTGGTGTTTGTTGAGTTGGCATAGATCGAGATTAGGATTTGTCACTCCGATTGTCGGAGAGGTATCTCTGGGCCCTCTCGGTAATGCACATCACTATGAGCCTTGCAAGCAATGTAACTAATGAGTTAGTTGTTGGGGAACGCAGTACTTTTAAAAAAATCCTACGCACACGCAAGATCATGGTGATGCATAGCAGCGAGAGGGGAGAGTGTCGTCCATGTACCCTCGTAGACCATAAGCGGAAGCGTGATGACAACGCGGTTGATGTAGTCGTACGTTTTCACAATAGACCGATCCTAGTACCGAACGTACGGCACCTCCGTGATCTGCACACGTTCAACTCAGTGACGTCCCACGAACTCACGATCCAGTAGAGCTTTGAGGGAGAGTTCCGTCAGCACGACGGCGTGATGACGGTGTTGATGAAGCTACCGACGCAGGGCTTCACCTAAGCACCGCTACGATATGACCGAGGTGGATTATGGTGGAGGGGGGCACCGCACACGGCTAAAAGATCAATGATCGACTTGTGTGTCTTGGGGTGCCCCCTACCCCCGTATATAAAGGAGCAAGGGGGGAGGCCGGCCGGCCCTAGGAGGGCGCGCCAAGAGGAGGAGTCCTCCTCCTAGTGGGAGTAGGACTCCCCTTTCCTAGTCCCACTAGGAGGGGGAAGGAAGGAATGGGAGAGGGGAAAGGCAAGGGGGGCGCCGCCCCCCCCTTCCTTGTCCTATTCGAACTCAAGGGGAGGGGGCGCGCGGCCTGCCCTAGCCGGCCCCTCTCTCTCCACTAGGGCTCAACAAGGCCCATTAGCCCTCGGGGGGTTCCGGTAACCCCTCTGGCACTCCAGTTTTCTCCGAGATCACCCGAAACCCTTCCGGTGTCCGAATATAGCCGTCCAATATATCAATCTTTATGTCTCGACCATTTCAAGACTCCTCGTCATGTCCGTGATCACATCCGGGACTCCGAACTACCTTCGGTACATCAAAACACATAAACTCATAATACTGATCGCCACCGAACGTTAAGCGTGCGGACCCTACGGGTTCGAGAACTATGTCGACATGACCGAGACTCATCTCCGGTTAATAACCAATAGCAGAACCTGGATGCTCATATTGGTTCCTACATATTCTATGAAGATCTTTATCGGTCAAACCGCAGAACAACATACGTTGTTCCCTTTGTCATCGGTATGTTACTTGCCCGAGATTCGATGGTCGGTATCCCAATACCTAGTTCAATCTCGTTACCGGCAAGTCTCTTTACTTGTTCTGTAATACATCATCCTGCAACTAACTCATTAGTTGCATTGCTTATAGTGATGTGCATTACCGAGAGGGCCCAGAGATACCTCTCTGACAATCAGAGTGACAAATCCTAATCTTGATCTATGCCAACTCAACAAGTACCATCAGAGACACCTGTAGAGCACCTTTATAATCACCCAGTTACGTTGTGACGTTTGGTAGCACACAAAGTGTTCCTCCGGTATTCGGGAGTTGCATAATCTCATAGTCAGAGGAACATGTGTAAGTCATGAAGAAAGCAGTAGCAATAAAATTGAACGATCATTATGCTAAGCTAACGGATGGGTCTTATCCATCACATCATTCTCTAATGATGTGATCCCGTTCATCAAATGACAACACATGTCCATGTTTAGGAAACTTAACCATCTTTGATTAACGAGCTAGTCAAGTAGAGGCATACTAGGGACACTCTGTTTGTCTATGTATTCACACATGTACTAAGTTTCTGGTTAATACAATTCTAGCATGAATAATAAACATTTATCATGATATAAGGAAATATAAATAACAACTTTATTATTGCCTCTAGGGCATATTTCCTTCAGTTTTCCACTTGCACTAGAGTCAATAATCTAGTTCACATCGTCATGTGATTTAACACCAAAAGTTCACATCTTTATGTGATTAGTTCACATCTCCATGTGACTAACACCCAAAGGGTTTACTAGAGTCAATAATCTAGTTCACATCGCTATGTGATTAACACGAAAAGAGTGATCATGTTTTGCTTGTGAGAGAAATTTGTCAATGGGTCTGCCACATTCAGAGCCGTATGTATTTTGCAAATTTTCTATGTCTACAATGCTTTGCACGGAGCTACTCTAGCTAAATGCTCCCACTTTCATTATGTATCTAGATCGAGACTTAGAGTCATCCAGATCGGTGTCAAAGCTTGCATCGACGTAACTCTTTATGATGAACTCTTTGTCACCTCCATAACCGAGAAACATTTCCTTATTACACTAAGGATATTTTTGACTGTTGTCCAGTGATCCACTCCTGGATCACTATTGTACCCTCTTGCCAAACTTATGGTGAGGTACACAATATGTCTGGTACACAGCATAGCATACTTTGTAGAACTTATGACTGAGGCATAGGGAATGACTTTTCATTCTCTTTCTATTTTCTGCCGTGGTCGAGTTTTGAGTCTTTACTCAACTTCACACCTTGCAACATAGGAAAGAACTCCTTCTTTGACTATTCCATTTTGAACTACTTCAAAATCTTGTCAAGGTATGTACTCATTGAAAATATATCAATCGTCTTGATCTATCTCTATAGATCTTGATGCTCAATATGTAAGTAGCTTCACCGAGGTCTTTTTTTGAAAAACTCCTTTCAGACACTCCTTTATTCTTTCCAGAAAATTATACATTATTTCTGATCAACAATATGTCATTCACATATACTTATCAGAAATGTTGTAGTGCTCCCACTCACTTTATTGTAAATACAGGCTTCACCGCAAGTCTGTATAAAACAATATGCTTTGATCACAATATCAAAGCATATATTCCAACTCCGAGACGCTTGCACCAGTCCATAGATGGATCACTGGAGCTTGCTCACTTTGTTAGCACCTTTAGGATCGACAAAACCTTCTGGTTGCATCATATACAACTCTTCTTTAAGAAATCCATTAAGGAATGCAGTTTTGACATCCATTTTCCAGATTTCATAAAATGCGGCAACTACTAACATGATTCGGATAGACTTTTAAGCATCGATACGAGTGAGAAAATCTCATCGTAGTCAACACCTTGAACTTCTCGAAAACATTTTTGCGACAATTCAAGCTTTGTAGATAGTAACACTACTATCAGTGTCCGTCTTCCTCTTGAAGATCCATTTATTCTCAATGACTCACCAATCATCGGGCAAGTCAATCAAAGTCCATACTTTGTTCTCATACATGGATCCCATCTCAGATTTCACGGCCTCCAGCCATTTTGCGGAATCTGGGCTCATCATCGCTTCCTCATAGTTCGTAGGTTCGTCATGGTCTAGTAACATGACTTCCAGAACAGGATTATCGTAGCACTCTGGTGCGGACCGTACTCTGATTGACCTACGAGGTTCGGTAGTAACTTGATCTGAAGTTTCATGATCATCATCATTAGCTTCCTCACTAATTGGTGTAGGAATCACTAGAACTGATTTCTGTGATGAACTACTTTCCAATTCGGGAGAAGGTACAATTACCTCATCAAGTTCTACTTTCCTCCCACTCACTTCTTTCGAGAGAAACTCCTTCTCTAGAAAGGATCCATTCTTAGCAGCAAAATATCTTGCCTTCGGATCTGTGATAGAAGGTGTACCCAACAGTTTCTTTTGAGTATCCTATGAAAACGCACTACTCCGATTTGGGTTCGAGCTTATCAATTTGAATTTTTTTCACATAAGCATCGCAACCCCAAACTTTAAGAAACGACATCTTTGGTTTCTTGCCAAACCATAGTTCATACGGTGTCATCGCAGTGAATTTAGATGGTGCCCTACTTAACATGAATGCAACTGTCTCTAATGCATAACCCCAAAACGGTAGTGGTAAATCGGTAAGAGACATCACAGATCGCACCATATCAAATAAAGTACGATTACAACGTTCGAACACACCATTATGCTATGGTGTTCGAGGTGGCGTGAGTTGCGGAACTATTCCACATTGTTTCAAATGAAGACCAAACTCGTAACTCAAATATTCGCCTCCGTGATCAGATCGTAAAAACTTTATTTTCTTGTTACGATGATTTTCCACTTCACTCTAAAATTCTTTGAACTTTTCAAATGTTTCAGACTTATGTTTCAGTAAGTAGATATACCCATATCTGCTCAAATCATCTGTGAAGGTCAGAAATAGCGATACCTGTTGCGAGCCTCAACACTTATCGGATCGCATACATCAGTATGTATTATTTCCAATAAGTCAGTTGCTCGCTCCATTGTTCCGGAGAATGGAGTCTTAGTCATCTTGCCCATGAGGCATGGTTCACAAGCATCAAGTGATTCATAATCAAGTGGTTCCAAAAGTCCATCAGCATGGAGTTTCTTCATGCGCTTTATACCAATATGACCTAAACGGCAGTGCCACATATAAGTTGCACTATCATTATTAACTTTGCATCTTTTGGCTTCAATACTATGAATATGTGTATTACTACGATCAAGATTCAATAAACCATTCACCTTGGGTGTATGACCTTGCTACCTCTTGAGCGCTGCGTTGGTTTTCCCTTGAAGAGGAAAGGGAGATGCAGCAAAGTAGCGTAAGTATTTCCCTCAGTTTTTGAGAACCAAGGTATCAATCCAGTAGGATACCACGCGCGAGTCACCTCGTACCTACACAAACAAATAAGAACCTCGCAACCAACACGATAAAGGGGTTGACAATCCCTTCACGGCCACTTGCAAGAGTGAGATCTCATAGAGATAATAATAATAGGATAAATATTTTTGGTATTTTTATGATATAGATTGAAAGTGCAGATTGCAAAATAAAATAGATTGGAAACTTGTATGATGGAAAATAGACCCGGGGGCCATAGGTTTCACTAGTGGCTTCTCTCAAGATAGCATAAGTATTACGGTGGGTGAACAAATTACTGTCGGGCAATTGATAGAAAAGTGAATAATTATGAGAATATCTAGGTATGATCATGTATATAGGCATCACGTCCGTGACAAGTAGACCGACTCCTGCCTGCATCTACTACTATTACTCCACACATCGACCGTTATCCAGCATGCATCTAGAGTATTAAGTTCATAAGAACAGAGTAACGCCTTAAGCAAGATGACATGATGTAGAGGGATAAACTCATGCAATATGATGTAAACCCCATCTTTTTATCCTCGATGGCAACAGTACAATACGTGTCGTTTCCCTTTCTGTCATTGGGATCGAGCACCGCAAGATTGAACCCAAAGCTAAGCACTTCTCCCATTGCAAGAAAGATCAATCTAGTATGCCAAACCAAACTGATAATTCAAAGAGACTTGCAAAGAGAAACCAATCATACATAAAATAATTCAGAGAAGATTCAAATACTGTTCATAGATAATCTGGATCATAAACCCACAATTCATCGGATCACGACAAACACACCGCAAAAGAAGATTACATCGAATAGATTTCCAAGAGAATCAAGGAGAACTTTGTATTGAGATCCAAAGAGAGAGAAGAAGCCATCTAGCTACTAGCTATGGACCCGAAGGTCTGAGGTAAACTACTCACACATCATCGGAGGGGCCATGGAGTTGATGTAGAGGCCTTCCGTGATCAATGCCCCCTCCGGCGGAGCTACGTAAAAGGCCCCAAGATGGGATCTCTTAGGTATATAAGATTGCGGCGGTGGAAATAGGGTTTCATGGTGCTCCTGGATGATTGCGGGGTATATGAATATATATAGGAGGAAGAAGTAGGTCGGTGGAGCAACGAGGGGCCCACGACGGTAGAGGGTGCGCCCAGGGGGTAGGCGCGCCCCCTGCCTCGTGGCCTCCTCGTTGATTGCTTGACGTCCACTCCAAGTCCTCTAGATCACGTTTGTTCCAAAAATCACGCTCCCGAAGGTTTCATTCCTTTTGGACTCCGTTTGATATTCTTGTTCGACGAAACACTGAAATAGGCAAAAAAAACAACAATTTGGGTTGGGCCTCCGGTTAATAGGTTAGTCCCAAAAATAATATAAAAGTGTAAAATAAATCCCGTTATCATTCAAAAAAGATAATATAATAGCATGGAACAATCAAAAATTATAGATACGTTGGAGACGTATCAAGCATCCCCAAGCTTAATTCCTGCTCATCCTCGAGTAGGTAAATGATAAAAACAGAATTTTTGATGTGGAATGCTTCCTAACATATTTCTCAATGTAATTTTCTTTATTGTAGCATGAATGTTCATATCCGAAAGATTCAATATAAAAGTTTAATATTGACATAAAAATAATAATACTTCAAGCATACTAACTAAGCAATCATGTCTTCTCAAAATAACATGGCCAAAGAAAGTTCATCCCTACAAAATCATATAGTTTGGTCATGCTCCATTTTCACCACACAAGAATGCTCTCATCATGCACAACCCCGATGACAAGCCAAGCAATTGTTTCATACTTTAGTAATCTCAAACTTTTCTCAATTTTCACGCAATACATGAGTGTGAGCCATGGATATAGCACTATGGGTGGAATAGAATATAATGAAGGGGGTTATGTGGAGAAGACAAAAAAGGAGAAAGTCTCACATCGACACAGCTAATCAATGGGCTAGGGAGATGCCCATCAATTGATGTCAATGCAAGGAGTAGGGATCGCCATGCAACGGATGCACTAGAGCTATAAATGTATGAAAGCTCAACAAAAGAAACTAAGTGGGTGCATCCAACTTGCTTGCTCATGAAGACCTAGGGCACTTGAGGAGGCCCATTGTTGGAATATACAAGCCAAGTTCTATAATGAAAAATTCCCACTAGTATATGAAAATGACAAAACAAGAGACTCTCTATCATAAAGATCATGGTGCTACTTTGAAGCACAAGTGTGGAAAAAAGGATAGTAGCATTGCCCCCTTTTTATTTTTTTTATTTTTTTGGGCCTTCTTTTTTATTATTTGGCCTTTTTTGTGGGACAATGCTCTATTACTGATGATCATCACACTTCTATTTATTTACAACTCAATGATTACAACTCGATACTAGAACAAGATATGACTCTATATGAATGCCTCCGACGGTGTATCGGGATGTGCAATGACTCATGAGTGACATGTATGAAAGAATTATGAATGGTGGCTTTGCCACAAATATGATGTCAACTACATGATCATGCAAGGCAATATGACAATGATGATGCGTGTCATAATAAACGGAACAGTGGAAAGTTGCATGGCAATATATGGCTATGGAAATGTCATAATAGGTAGGTATGGTGGCTGTTTTGAGGAAGATATAAGGAGGTTTATGTGTGATAGAGCGTATCGTATCACGGGGTTTGGATGCACCGGTGAAGTTTGCACCAACTCTCAAGGTGAGAAAGGGCAATGCACGGTACCGAAGAGGCTAGCAATGGTGGAAGGGTGAGAGTGCGTATAATCCATGGACTCAGCATTAGTCATAAAGAACTCACACACTTATTGCAAAAATCTACAAGTCATCAAAAACCAAGTATTACGCGCATGCTCCTAGGGGGATAGATTGGTAGGAAAAGACCATCGCTCGTCCCCGACCGCCACTCATAAGGAAAGCAATCAAAGAACACCCCATGCTTCAAATTTGTTACACAACATTTACCATACGTACATGCTATGGGACTTGCAAACTTCAACACAAGCATTCCTAAAATTCACAACTACTCAACTAGCACAACTTTGATATCACTATCTCCATATCTCAAAACAATCATCAAGACTCTTAGTACTCAATGCACTTATATGAAAGTTTTTATTATGCCTAAAAGCAAATTGCCATGTTGTTCTAAAGGACTCTCAAAATAATATAAGTGAAGCATGAGAGATCAATTATTTCTATAAAATAAAACCACCACCGTGCTCTAAAAGATATAAGTGAAGTACTAGAGCAAAAACTATATAGCTCAAAAGATATAAGTGAAGCACATAGAGTATTCTAATAAATTCCAATTCATGTGTGTCTCTATCAAAAGGTGTGTACAGCAAGGATGATTCTGGTAACTAAAAAGCAAAGACTCAAATCATACAAGATGCTCCAAGCAAAACACATATCATGTGGTGAATAAAAATATAGCTCCAAGTAAAGTTACCGATAAACCAAGACGAACGAGGGGATGCCTTCCGGGGCATCCCCAAGATTAGGCTTCTTGGTGTCCTTGGATTTTACCTTGGGGTTCCTTGGGAATCCCTAATCTTAGGCTCTTGCCACTCCTTGTTCCATAATCCATCAAATCCTTACCCAAAACTTGAAAACTTCACAACACAAAACTTAAAAGAAAATCTTCGTGAGCTCCGTTAGTAAAAGAAAACAAACCACCACTTCAAGGTACTGTAATGAACTCATTATTTATTTATATTGGTGTTAAACCTACTGTATTCCAACTTTTCTATGGTTCATAAAATCTATTACTAGTCATAGATTCATCAAAATAAGCAAACAACACACGAAAAACAGAATCTGTCAAAAACAGAACAGTCTGTAGTAATCTGTAGGTTTCGAATACTTCTGGAACCCCGAAAATTCTAAAATAAATTGCTGGACGTGAGGAATTTATCTGTTAATAATCTTCAAAAAGAATTAACTAAATATCACTCTCCAGTAAAACATTGCAGCAATTCTCGCGAGCACTAAAGTTTCTGTTTTTTACAGCAAGATCAAAAAGACTTTCCCCAAGTCTCCCCAACGGTTCTACTTGGAACAAACACTAATTAAACACAAAAAACACAACCAAAACAGAGGCTAGATAAATTATTTATTACTAAATAGTAACAAAAATCAAGGAACAAAAATAAAATTGGGTTGCCTCCCAACAAGCGCTATCGTTTAACGCCCCTAGCTAGGCATAAAAGTGAAGATAGATCTAGGTATTGCCATCTTTGGTAGGCAATCCATAAGTGGCTCTCATAATAGATTCATAAGGTAATTTAATTTTATTTCTAGGGAATTGTTCCATGCCTTTCCTTAACGGAAATTGGAATCTAATATTCCCTTCCTTCATATCAATAATTGCACCAATCGTTCTAAGGAAAGGTCTACCAAGAATAATAGGACGTGAAGGATTGCAATCTATATCAAGAACAATGAAACCTACGGGCACATAATTCCTATTTGCAACAATAAGAACATCATTAATCTTTCCCATAGGTTTCTTAATAGTGGAATCTGCAAGGTGCAAGTTTAAAGAACAATTATCAAATTCACAAAAACCTAGCAAATCACACAAAGTTTTTGGGGTCATGGAAACATTAGCACCCAAATCACACAAAGCATAGCATTCATGATATTTAATTTTTATTTTAATAGTAGGTTCCCACTCATCATAAAGTTTTCTAGGGATAGAAACTTCCAGCTCAAGTTTTTCTTCATAAGATTGCATCAAAGCATCAACGATATGTTTAGTAAAAGCTTTATTTTGACTATAAGCATGAGGAGAATTTAGCACGGATTGCAACAAGGAAATACAATCTATCAAAGAGCAATTATCATAATTAAATTCCTTGAAATCCAAGATAGTGGGTTCATTGCTATTTAAAGTTTTGACCTCTCCAATCCCACTTTTACCAATTTTTGCATCAAGATCTAAAAACTCCGAATTTTTGGGACGCCTTCTAACTAAAGTTGACTCATCTCCAGTCCCATCATTATCAAGATTCATATTGCAAAACAAGAGGGGACACATCAATTACTTTTAGATCTTCATCTTTATTCTCATGAAAACTTTCCGGTTTAGCGGCCATCTTATTAACTAATGTGGCCTACTTATCCGAGATTTCAGTAATTAATTTTTCAAGATGAGCAAGCTGAGATTTTAAACCATAAAATTCCTTAGACATATCATCGAGCTCTTTATTCATGAAACTGATAAAACTTTTTTGTTCTTTAAGCTTGTTTCTAAAGAAATTATTATGCTCAAACTGCAAGGACATAAAACTGCTAACGTTGTTTTCGATTTCTTCTAACCTTCTAAGGTGAGGGTTAACTCCTTTTGGTAAAGCCATAAGGGCAACAAGCAACAAGAGGCAGGCGAAAAAGAGGCGAACGGAAAAGAGAGGGCGAAAGGAAAAGAGGGCGAGTAAAACGGCAAGGGTGACGTGGGGGAGAGGAAAACGAGAGGCAAATGGCAAATAATGTAATGCGAAGCATAAGAGTTGTGATGGGTACTTGGTATGTCTTGACTTGGCGTAGATCTCCCCGGCAACGGCGCCAGAAATCCTTCTTTCTACCTCTTGAGCACTGCGTTGGTTTTCCCTTGAAGAGGAAAGGGTGATGCAACAAAGTAGCATAAGTATTTCCCTCAGTTTTTGAGAACCAAGGTATCAATCCAGTAGGAGACCACGCACGAGTCACCTCGTACCTACACAAACAAATAAGAACCTCGGAACCAACGTGATAAAGGGGTTGTCAATCCCTTCACGGCCACTTGCAAGAGTGAGATCTGGTAGAGATAATAATAATAAGATAAATATTTTTGGTATTTTTATGATATAGATTGAAATTAAAGATTGCAAAATAAAATAGATTGGAAACTTGCATGATGGAAAATAGAACCCGGGGCCATAGGTTTCACTAGTGGCTTCTCTCAAGATAGCATAAGTATTACGCTGGGTGAACAAATTACTGTCGATCAATTGATAGAAAAGCAAATAATTATGAGAATATTTAGGTATGATCATGTATATAGGCATCACGTCTGTGACAAGTAGACCGACTCTTGCCTGCGTCTACTACTATTACTCCACACATGGACCGCTATCCAGCATGCATCTAGAGTATTAAGTTCATAAGAACAGAGTAACGCCTTAAGCAAGATGACATGATGTAGAGGGATAAACTCATGCAATATGATGTAAACCCCATCTTTTTATCCTCGATGGCAACAATACAATACGTGTCGTTTCCCTTTTTATCACTAGGATCGAGCACTGCAAGATTGAACCCAAAGCTAAGCACTTCTCCCATTGCAAGAAAGATCAATCTAGTAGGCCAAACCAAACTGATAATTCGAAGAGACTTGCAAAGATAAACCAATCATACATAAAAGAATTCAGAGAAGATTCAAATATTGTTCATAGATAATCTGGATCATAAACCCACAATTCATCGGATCTCGATAAACACACCGCAAAAGAAGATTGCATCGAATAGATCTCCAAGAGAATCGAGGAGAACTTTGTATTGAGATCCAAAGAGAGAGAGAATAAGCCATCTAGCTACTAGCTATGGACCCGAAGGTCTGAGGTAAACTACTCACACATCATCGGAGGGGCCATGGAGTTGATGTAGAGGCCCTCCATGATCAATGCCCCCTCCGGTGGAACTTTGGAAAAGGCCCCAAGATGGGATCTCTTGGGTACAGAAGGTTGCGGCGGTGGAAATAGGGTTTCGTGGTACTCCTGGATGTTTGAGGGGTATATGAATATATATAGGAGGAAGAAGTAGGTCGGTGGAGCAATGAGGGGCCCACGAGGGTGGAGGGCGCGCCCAGGGGGGTAGGCGTGCCTCCCTGCCTCGTGGCCTCCTCGTTGATTTCTTGACGTCCACTCCAAGTCCTCTGGATCATGTTTGTTCCAAAAATCACGCTCCCGAAGGTTCCATTTTGTTTGGACTCCGTTTGATATTCCTTTTCTGTGAAACACTGAAATAGGCAAAAAACAGCAATTTGGGCTGGGCCTCCGGTTAATAGGTTAGTCCCAAAAATAATATAAAAGTGTAAAATAAAGCTCGTTATCATCCAAAACAGATAATATAATAGCATGGAACAATCAAAAATTATAGATACATTGGAGACGTATCAGACCTCGGAAGGTTTTATTCATGTAAACAGAATAACAATTATCCTTGACTTAAATGAATAACCGTATTGCAATAAACATGACCCAATCATATTATGCTCTACGCAAACACCAAATAACATTTATTTTTGGTTCAACACTAATTCCGAAGGTAAAGGGAGTGTGCGATGGTGATCTTATCAACCTTGGAATCACTTCCAGCTCACTTCATCACCTCGCCCTTAACTAGTCTCTATTTATTTTGCAACTCCCGTTTCGAGTTACTACTCTTAGTAACTGAACCAGTATCAAATACTGAGGTGTTGTTATAAACACTAGTAAAGTACACATCAATAACAGGTATATCAAATATATACTTTTGTTCACTTTGCCATCCTTCTTATCCGCCAAGTATCTAGGGCAGTTCCCCTTCCAGTGACCATTTCCTTTACAGTAGAAGCACTCAGTTCCAGGCTTGGGTCTAGCTTTGAGCTTCTTCATGGGAGCAGCAACTTGCTTGCTATTCTTCTTTGAAGTTCCTATTTCTTTCCCTTTGCCTTTTTCTTGAAACTAGTGGTCTTATTAACCATCAACACTTGATGCTATTTCTTGATTTCTACATTCGCCGATTTCAGCATCACGAAGACCTTGGGAATTACTTTCGTCATCCCTTGCATATTATAGTTCATCACTAAGTTCTAGTAACTTGGTGATAGTGACTAGAGAACTTTGTCAATTACTATCTTATCTGGAAGATTAACTCCCACTTGATTCAAGCAATTGTAGTACCCAGACAATCTGAGCACATGCTCACTGGTTGAGCTATTCTCCTCCATCTTGTAGGCAAAGTACTGTAAGAGGTCTCATACCTCTCGACATGGGCATGAGTATGAAATACCAATTTCAACTCTTAGAACATCTTATATGTTCTGTGGCATTCAAAACGTTCTTGAAGTCCCGGTTCTAAGCCGTAAAGCATGGCGCACTAAACTATCAAGTAGTTATCATACCAAGCTTGCCAAACGTTCATAACGTCTGCCTCTGCTCCTGCAATAGGTCTGTCACCTAGCGGTGCATCAAGGACATAATTCTTCCGTGCAGCAATGAGGATAATCCTCAGATCACGGACCAAGTCCGCATCAATGCTACTATCATCTTTCAACTTATTTTTCTCTAGGAACATATCAAAATTAAACGGGAAGCTACATCGCAAGCTATCGATCTACAACATAGATATGCAATTACTATCAGGACTAAGTTCATAATAAATTAAAGTTCAATTAATCATATTACTTAAGAACTCCCACTTAGACAGACATCCCTCTAATCTAAGTGATCACGTGATCCATATCAACTAAACCATGTCCGATCATCACGTGAGATGGAGTAGTTTTCAATGGTGAACATCTCTATGTTGATCATATCTTCTATATGATTCACGCTCAACCTTTCGGTCTCCACTGTTCTGAGGCCATATCTGCATATGCTAGGCTCATCAAGTTTAACTCGAGTATTCTGCGTGTGCAAAACTGGCTTGCACCCGTTGTATGTGAACGTAGAGCTTATCACACTCGATCATCACATGGTGTCTCAGCACGAAGAACTGTCGCAATGGTGCATACTCAGGGAGAACACTTATACCTTGAAATTTAGTGAGGGGTCATCTTATAATGCTACTGATGTACTAAGCAAAATAAGATGCATAAAAGATAAACATCACATGCAATCAAAATATGTGACATGATATGGTCATGATCGTCTTGTGCCTTTGATCTCCATCTCCAAAGTACCGTCATGATCTCCATCGTCGCCGGCATGACACCATGATCTCCATCATCTTGATCTCTATCAATGTGTCGTCACATGGTCATCTCACCAACTATTGCTTTTGCAACTATTGCTATCGTATAGCGATAAAGTAAAGCAATTATATGGCTCTTGCATCTTATGCAATAAAGAGACAACCATAAGGCTCCTGCCAGTTGCCGATAACTTCAATAAAACATGATCATCTCATACAACAAATTATATCTCATCACGTCTTGACCATATCACATCACAACATGCCCTGCAAAAACAAGTTAGACGTCATCTACTTTGTTGTTGCAAGTTTTACGTGGCTGCTATGGGCTTTGCAAGAACCATTCTTACCTACGCATCAAAAACCACAATGCGGTATAGTGATTGCTTTTTGATCTTTAGAAAGAACCCTGTTCATTGAATCTGATTCAACTAAAGTTGGAGAAACTGACACCCGCCAGCCACCTATGTACGAAGCACGTCGGTAGAACCAGTCTCGCGTAAGCGTACACGTAATGTCGGTTTGAGCCGCTTCATCCAACATTACCGCTGAATCAAGAATCAACTAGTGATGGCAAGCAATATGTATATACCCACGCCCAAAACTCCTTTGTGTTCTACTCGTGCATATAACATCTATGCATAGACCTGGCTCGGATGCCACTGTTGGGGAACGCAGTAATTTCAAAAAAAATCCTACGCACACACAAGATCATGGTGATTCCTAGCAACGAGAGGGGAGAGTGTCGTCCATGTACCCTCGTAGACCGTAAGCGGAAGCGTTATGACAACGCGATTGATGTAGTCGTATGTTTTCATGATCGACCGATCCTAGTACCGAACGTACGACACCTCCACGATCTGCACACGTTCAGCTCGGTGACATCCCACAAACTCACGATCCAGTAGATCTTCGAGGGAGAGTTCCGGTAGCATGACGGCGTGATGACGGTGTTGATGAAGCTACCGACGCAGGGCTTCGCCTAAGCACCGCTACGATATGACCAAGGTGGATTATGGTGGAGGGGGGCACCGCACATGGCTAAAAGATCAATGATCAACTTGTGTGTCTTGGGGTGCCCCCTGCCCCCGTATCTAAAGGAGCAAGGGGGAAGGCCGGCCGGCCCTAGGAGGGCGCGCCAAGAGGAGGAGTCCTCCTCCTAGTGGGAGTAGGACTCCCCTTTCCTAGTCCCACTAGGAGGGGGAAGGAAGGAGTAGGAGAGGGGAAAGGCAAGGGGGGCGCTGTCGTGGTTCTAAGTCTGACAGTAGAATGGGGGTAGGAATGTAGAGGCAAGATCCTAGCTATGGAGGAGTTGTGCACGCAGGTTTAACGAGTTCAGGCCCTTCTCAGAGGAAGTAATAGCCCTACGTCTCGGAGCTCGGAGGCGGTCGACTGGATTATGAGCGTGTGTGTTACTTCCTCTGAGAAGGGCCTGAACTCGTTAAACCTGCGTGTACAACTCCTCCATAGCTAGGATCTTGCCTCTACATTCCTAACCCCCCATTCTACTGTCAGACTTAGAACCACGACAGTTGGCGCTCACCGTGGGGCAGGTGTCTTAGAGATTTGTTGGAGAAGTTGCAAGTTTTCTGATCCCCATCATCATGGTTTCAGGCGGAGGTTTGGCTGAGGGCCGTGAGATCCGTCTCGGCGCGCTCGTGTTTGTCGCCGACGACTCCGCTTGGCTTCAGGAGGCTCCACCCGACGTCGATGCACTCCCCATCTGCGGGGCAACGCACTTTCACGCGTGCGTCCGCGGCGTCCTCCTGCGGTAGCCGTCGACCCAGTATCGGTCGGCTCCTGTAGCTTCCTCCCTCCCTGCAGCCCGCTGGAGCAAACGTTCCGGTCGATCGAGGCTTCAGTGGTGGGTGAGGCATGCGGTGGCTTGCCAGTCGGCCACCCCCCAAGTCACGGCAATCGAGCCCGACGAAACTCTCTACAGCCTGTTCGACTGGCTCCGTAGAGACTGCATCTGAGTGGGACAGCAGCGACCCCACGGTGGAAGTCTTGATGGTCAATGGACCACGTAGTCCTCCTGGCTTCACCCGCGAAGACGGAGGCGATGGTGGTGGTGATCCGTCGCGTGTCCACGAAGAGTACCGACCCGAACCCCTCTCTTCACAGAGGAGGGAGGAACTTCGCCGCCGGAACATGGATGCACTTCACACTCCCATCGTTGGAGAAACCCCTGAGGCCCAGGCCTTAGAGGAGGCGTGCCTGGCCAACTTGGCTGAGTGCACTCGACTGGAGAACCTCCAGCGCGCACTCGGCGAGCATGCTCGGCAGCGTGCTCCCGAATCCAGTCAACTTTTTCCACCTCCGACTCAGGTATACCGAACTCCAATCCAGAATCTCGCAGTTGCGGCCCGAATAGCGGAGTCAATCCAACCTTCCCAGTCAGAAGCTGGTCGAGGTTTGGTGCAAATCCGGGCCTTGCTCCGAGCCGCGGGAGATCATAATACAGTTGTATCTCAGTCGCGGAATAGGATTCACAGCAGATCCGTCGTTGCAGACATAGTCCAGTCGGCTCACAGCCCAAGATCGCCCCCGAGGCGTGAGGGACGTGGAGACCGACGAGATCAGTACAGAAACCGTGATCAGTATGATCATCGACTCGATCATGATGATCGTCGTCGAGTGCCCACGCCTCCCCCAAGGAGTGGATCATATGTGCCTCGGCAGCTGGATGACAGACGCCCTCATAGTGGTGGGCGAAGAATTCCAGTCGACCCCAGGGAACCGGGCTTTGATGCGAGATCTATTCTCGTTCAGGGTCTGGTCGACAGGAATAGAGCTCACAGAGAAGGCCCCGACAGAGATTTTCCAACCAACAGCAGAGTGCATGTCTCAGGCCCAGAGTGCTTTAGCAGAGCCATCAGGTCTGCGGTGATTCCTCCCAACTTCAGATTGGCGACTGGAGTCAGTAAGTTCACTGGTGAGTCCAAGACAGACACTTGGCTTGAGGATTACCGAGTGGCTGTACAGATCGGTGGCGACAATGATGATGTGGCCATGAAGCATCTTCCTTTGATGCTAGAGGGCTCGGCCAGGGCGTGGCTGAATCAGTTAGCTCCTGGTAGTATTTATACTTGGGAAGATCTTGCTCGAGTATTTGTCAGAACATTTGAAGGTACTTGCAAGCGGCCAGCAGGGTTGACAGAATTACAGTGTTGCGTTCAAAAACCGAATGAAACTTTGAGGGATTATATCCAGAGATGGATCACGTTGCACCACACATTGGAGAATGTGTCAGATCACCAAGCAATTTATGCCTTCAAAGAAGGTGTTAAGTATCGGGAGTTGAATCTGAAATTCGGTCGGACAGGAGATATGACTTTGACTCGGATGATGGAGATTGCCACCAAGTACGCCAATGGTGAAGAAGAAGACCGACTCCGGAGTGGCAAGCACAAAGCAGTCGCCCACGAAACTGGAGGAGGAAACTCCAGTCGAAAGCAGAAGCGCAAAGCCGAGCCAGCCGCTCCTGGTGAAGCCTTAGCCGTGACTCAGGGGAAGTTCAAGGGGAAACCTAAAGGACCATGGAACCCCAAGAAAGTAAAAGATCAAGATGGAAATGATGTGTTGGATTTACCATGCCACATTCACACTAAGAAAGATGAGGAGGGTAATTTCATTTACCCAAAGCATACCACTCGACAGTGTCGACTCCTAATCCAGCAATTCCGGGAGAAACAGCCCAAGGAAAAGGAGAAGGAAGCAGGCAAAGTTGAGGATGAGGAGGAAGACGATGATGGTTACCCCCACGTCAATTCCACTCTGATGATTTTCGCTGATGTTGAGAGTAAGAGTCGACTGAAAGTCATCAACAGAGAAGTAAACATGGTCGCCCCGGTGACACCCAGTTATTTGAAGTGGTCCCAGACTGCCATTACATTCGACCAGTCCGATCACCCAGTGCACATAGCCACCCCTGGGAGGCAAGCGTTGGTGGTCGACCCAGTGGTCGAAGGCACCCGATTGACTAAGGTTCTGATGGATGGTGGCAGTGGCCTGAATATACTGTATGCGGAGACATTGAAAGGAATGGGCATTCCGATGTCCAGACTCAGTGAAAGCAATATGAGTTTCCATGGAGTCATTCCATGCAAGAAGACTGCATCACTCGGCCAGATTGCTCTTGACGTGGTTTTCGGTGATTCCAAGAATTACCGCAAAGAAAAGTTGACATTTGAAGTTGTGGATTTCCAGAGTGCTTATCACGCTATTCTGGGCAGGCCAGCTTATGCACGTTTTATGGCTCGACCATGCTATGTGTACCTCAAATTGAAGATGCCTGGTCCTAAGGGTGTGATCACTATCACTGGCAATAGAAAGAAGGCAGAAGAATGCTTCCAGAAGGGCTCGAAGATCGCCGATGCGCAGATGGCAGTAGTGGAATTGCAGGAATATCAGAAAAATGCAGATCCGAGTGATTTGCTGCGAGCTAAGAAGCCTGCCACGGATTCAGCATTTCAGTCGTCTGGTGAAACGAAACTGATTCATGTTCACCCGACTGATCACAATGCTGCTCCGACCCACATTTCAACAACACTCGACTCCAAATAGGAAGAAGCGCTCATCCAGTTCCTCCGTGAGAACTGGGACATCTTTGCATGGAAACCTTCTGACATGCCAGGTGTTCCCAGGGGACTGGTTGAGCATCGTTTGCGAGTCGACCCAAAAGTGAAACCAGTCAAAGAACATCTTCAACGGTCCGTCGTACAGAAGAGGAAGGCAATCGGTGAAGAAGTGGCTCGGCTTCTGGCAACTGAGTTTATCCGAGAGATTTACCACTCCGAGTGGTTAGCTAACGTTGTCATGGTCCCAAAGAAGGACGACTCACTTCGCATGTGCATCGACTTCAAACATATCAATCAGGCCTGCCTGAAAGATCACTTTCCTCTCCCTCGCATCGACCAAATAGTCGACTCGACTGCGGGGTGCGAGCGTTTGTCCTTTTTGGACGCTTATTCCGGGTACCATCAGATCCGTCTGTACGGACCCGATGAGATAAAAACAGCTTTCATCACCCCATTTGGGTGCTTCTGTTATGTCACTATGCCATTCGGTTTGAAGAACGCTGGAGCCACATTCATGCGGATGATTCAGAAGTGCCTGCCCACTCAGATCAGTCAGAATGTGGAAGCATACATGGATGACATTGTGGTCAAGTCACGTAAAGGTTCCGACCTACTGGCTGACCTTGCTGAAACCTTTGCCAACCTCAGAAGGTATGATATCAAGCTTTATCCATCAAAGTGCATGTTTGGAGTTCCAGGCGGAAAATTACTCGGTTTTCTCGTTTCTGAACGAGGGATCAACGCTAACCCAGAGAAAGTGGGTGCCATACTCCGGATGAAACGCCCTGTGCGTGTGCATGATGTCCAGAAGCTTAATGGTTGTTTAGCCGCCCTAAGTCGATTCATTTCTCGCCTCGGTGAAAAGGCACTGCCTCTTTACCGACTGATGAAGAAGTTAGATAAGTTCGAGTGGACTCCTGAAGCTGATGCAGCATTTGTAGAGCTTAAAGCCCTGCTTTCCACCCAGCCGGTGCTTGCTGCCCCAATCAGCAAAGAGCCTTTACTGCTTTACATTGCAGCCACTGGACAAGTCGTCAGTACAGTACTTACGGTCGAGCGGGAAGAAGAAGGAAAAGCTTACAAAATTCAGCGCCCAGTATACTATGTTTCTGAAGTTTTGACTCCATCAAAGCGAAGATATCCACATTATCAGAAGCTTGTTTATGGGACCTATATGACCACGAAGAAGCTTGCACATTACTTCTCTGATCACTCCATTATAGTCGTCAGCGATGCTCCGTTATCAGAGATTCTGAATAATAGAGATGCAACTGGTCGAGTGGCAAAGTGGGCGATTGAACTCCTTCCCTTAGATATCAAGTTCGAGGCAAAGAAAGCTATCAAGTCCCAAGCAATAACAGATTTCCTCGCCGAGTGGATAGAACAACAATTGCCGACTCAAGTACACTCGGAGCACTGGACCATGTTCTTTGATGGTTCCAAGATGCTGAATGGTTCCGGTGCTGGGGTAGTACTGGTATCCCCCCGAGGAGACAAGCTCAGATATGTCCTCCAGATTCACTTTGATTCCTCCAATAACGAAGCAGAATATGAAGCACTCTTGTATGGGTTGCGTATGGCCATTTCACTTGGCGTCCATCGCCTCATGGTCTATGGCTACTCAGATTTGGTAGTCAATCAAGTGATGAAGGAGTGGGATGTTAGAAGCCCAGCCATAACTGGTTACTGCAACGCAGTGAGAAAGTTGGAAAAGAAGTTTGAGGGGTTAGAGCTCCATCATATCCCCGACTGAAAAATCAAGCAGCAGATGATTTAGCAAAGATAGGCTCCAAGAGAGAAGCCATTCCCGGTAATGTGTTCTTGGAGCATATTCACGCACCTTCAGTTCAAGAAGATCCCTTCAATGAAGAACACCCGCAGCCTAAGAGTGCCACAGATTCGACTAAAGTTGAGGTCTCAGCCGTGGTCGACTTGCTCATGGAGGTGTTGGTCATCACTCCCGACTAGACAGTACCATACATTGCATATATCCTTAGGAAAGAGCTCCCAGAAGACAAAGAAGAGGCTCGACAGATCGTCCGTCGATCCAAGGCCTTTACTATAATAAGAGGACAACTGTTCAGAGAAAGTGCAACTGGGGTTAGCCAGAAATGCATAACACCAGAAGAAGGCCGAGTGATCCTCCACGACATCCATTCGGGGACCTGTGGTCACCATGCGTCCTCTCGGACCATTGTGGCTAAAGCATACCGAGCTGGATTCTATTGGCCACGAGCAAATGAAATGGCGAAAGACATAGTCGACAGATGTGAAGGCTGCCAGTTCTACTCCAATATGTCGCACAAACCTGCATCAGCCCTGAAGACCATCCCACTCATCTGGCCCTTTGCGGTTTGGGGATTGGACATGGTTGGTCCACTGAGGACTGGTAGGAGCGGCTTCACTCATGTGCTTGTAGCAGTCGATAAGTTTACCAAATGGATTGAAGCCAAGCCTATTAAGAATCTTGAAGCTAGTACTGTTGTCAGCTTCATCAGAGAGTTGATTTTCAGATATGGGGTTCCGCACAGCATCATCACTGACAACAGATCAAACTTTGATTCTGATGAGTTCAGAACCTTCTGCGCCTCACAAGGCGCACGAGTCGACTATGCTTCAATCGCCCATCCCCAATCGAATGGACAAGCAGAAAGAGCAAATGGCCTAATTCTCAAAGGACTGAAACCCCGACTGATGCGAGATCTCAAACACGCAGCAGGCGCCTGGATTGATGAGCTTCCATCAGTTCTTTGGGGATTGAGGACAACTCCTAATCGGTCAACTGGCTGAACTCCATTCTTCTTGGTCTATGGGGCTGAAGCTGTTTTACCGAGTGACTTGCTTCATAATGCACCACGAGTTGAGCTCTTCTCTGAAGATGAAGCAGAACAAGCTCGGCAAGATGCAGTCGACCGCCTAGAGGAGGAAAGAGAGATGGCCTTGATCCGGTCAACCATTTATCAACAAGACTTGCGTCGATTCCACGCTACACACGTGAAGGGTCGAGTCTTTCAAGAGGGAGACTTGGTTCTTTGAGTGGATCAGCAGAAACCACACAAGCTCGCCCCAGCCTGGGAAGGTCCCTTCATTGTCACCAAAGTGCTCCACAATGGAGCATACCACCTTTATAGTATCGAGCATAAGAAGGACGAGCCACGGGCTTGGAACGCGGAGCTGCTCCACCCCTTTTATACTTAAGTACTCGTTCGAATAAAATGTAATAAGAAATACCTTTGTAATTTTTTTATCAAAGACAAGAGCCTTACAGTCCTCTGGCACGATTGTTGTTGCTTTTGTTTATGTCTGAAAACCCCCAGTGGGTGACTTAGCTGTGAATCTGTTTCGCCTAAGTTCGGAAGAAAATCCTACCGGGTGGTGAGCCAGCCTCCAACTCGGGGGCTTAGCTGCGAACCCGTTTCGCCTAAGTTTTCAAAATCCTACCGAGTGATGAGCCAGTCTCCCACTCGGAGGCTTAGCTGCGGTCCAGTACTTGCCTAAGTTTGTAAAATCCTACCGAGTGGTGAGCAATCCTCCCACTCGGGGGCTTAGCTGCAGTCCAGTACTCGCCTAAGTTTGAAAAAATCCAACTGAGTGGTGAGCAATCCTCCCACTCGGAGGCTTAGCTGCAGTCCAGTACTCGCCTAAGTTTGTAAAATCCTACCGAGTGGTGAGCAATCCTCCCACTCGGGGGCTTAGCTGCAGTCCAGTACTCGCCTAAGTTTGAAAAAATCCTACCGAGTGGTGAGCAATCCTCCCACTCGGGGGCTTAGCTGCAGTCCAGTACTCGCCTAAGTTTGTAAAATCCTACCGAGTGGAGAGCAACCCTCCCACTCGGGGGCTTAGCTGCAGTCCGGTACTCGCCTAAGTTTGAAAAAATCCTACCGAGTGGAGAGCAACCCTCCCACTCGGGGGCTTAGATGCAGTCTAGTACTCGCCTAAGTTTGAAAAATTCTACCAAGTGGAGAGCAACCCTCCCACTCAAGGGCTTAGCTGCAGTCTAGTACTCGCCTAAGTTTGAAAAATCCTACCGAGTGGAGAGCAACCCTCCCACTCGGGGGCTTAGCTGCAGTCTAGTACTCGCCTAAGTTTGAAAAATCCTACCGAATGGAGAGCAACCCTCCCACTCGGGGGCTTAGCTACAGTCCAGTACTCGCCTAAGTTTGAAAAACATCCCTATCCGCAAGGACGACGAGGTGCAGGTCAACTGCAACCTTCTCCTTCGGAGCTACGCCACAAGTACAATGTGCGCTCCATCCCTATCTGCAAGGACCATAGTTTTTATTTACGGAAAGATAATGAGAAGGCTCCCTGTGCTCTGATTGATTTTTTGTTCCCTATCCGCAAGGACGATGAGGTGCAGGTCGACTGCAACCTTCTCCTTCGGAGCTACGCCACAAGTACAATGTGCACTCCATCCCTATCCGCAAGGACGACGAGGTGCAGGTTGACTGCAATGCGTGCTCCGTCCCTATCCGCAAGGACGACGAAGTGCAGGTCGACTGGAGTCACCACCTCAGAGCTGCATCTCAAGCACACAGATTATTCCGAGCGAAGAACAAAGTCCACTCGAAGGCAAACGCAAGCATATTCGGAAATAAACCAAGTTCGGATAAATCCTAAAGTACCGAAGGACAGATCAAAAGTATTTGAGCATCAAGCCCGGAGAAGTTTAATGGTTACATAATCACTCGGCATTCCGAGGCAAATAAAAGTGAGGCATAATGTTTTTTCGGTCACGCATCAGGAAAAGGACTGGCTGGGTCGCAGAAACTGTCAAGGTCAATGTAGTCTGCAATGCGAGTGGCGGCATCAAGGAAGGTGTCCATGAAAGACTGGAAAGTGTGCCTCTTCGTGTTAGCAACCTTGAGTTCCGCCAGCTTGTCTTCTTTGACGTCCTTGCAGTGCACTCAGACCAAAGACAACGCGACATCAGCACCACTGCGAGTGGATGACTTCTTCCATTCTTGCACATGCTCGGGGATTTGATTCAGTCGAGTCATCAGGGACTCAAGGTCTTGAGACAGTTCCGCCTGAGGCCAGAGTTCAGCATCAACCCGAGTCATCGCAGCTTTCAGGTGGGCAAGATAACCAACCGCACTGTCCATACGAGATTCCAACCGCAGCACGTTCATCGCAACATCATCCTTGACTGGACAGTTTATGGGATCAAGACCCGTCTCGACCCGCCCAGTTTCTGCTTCAAAGTCTTGGAAAAATTCTGCATAGTCAAGTGAATGGTGAGTCAACGGTATAATTAGACTTGGCAGTCGATAGAAATAAGACAGATTAATCAGTACCTTCAAGTTTCAAAACCAGCTTTGCAGCAAGCTGTCCCAGATAAGACTCCAGTTCGCCATTCTTGGCCTTGAGACCCCCAAGCTTGTCGGTTAGTTTCTCCTTGTCCTTCTTCAGTTGCTCGACCTCCCTATTGGCATCAGAAACAGCAGTCTTCAGCTTGGAGTTTTCTTCTTCTAACTTGTCGACTGAAGCAAGCTTCTTGCTAGCAAGTGTTGTTTTATCGCGCGCCTCCTTCTGTGCTGCAGCAAGATCTAGATCCTTCTTCTCCAAAGCCTGCTTCATTTTTGCTAAAGAAACAACATTCTTCAGACGGGCTTGGAGTTGGCGGTTTTCACTACGTACATCTGCTCGAGTGGAGTCACTCGGTTCAAAAAATGGAAAGGAAAAGTGCCAGCAGTGGGATATACAGTTAGCGATTGGTTACCTCCCATGGCGGCTACTTCGTCATGAGCGGTCTTGGGATTCTTCTTGGCCAATTCCAAATCAAGGTTGAGGCTGATTTGTTGTTTGTTCATTGCAGAAAGTTGAGCCCCAAGATCACAAGATTTCTGCAGTTAAAGCCATATCAGTCGACAGAGATAAAAGACATCACAATGATAACTACTCTAAGACTACCACCGAATCAAACATTCAATGGCAGTCTCGGGGACTACACCCAGTGGGTGCACTTAGCATGCCCCCACTGATGTTGTAAAAAAAGAGAGGTTCAGATTCTCAGACCACCGTCGACTGCCCGCAGCCAACTATGGTCTCGGGGACTACACCCAGTGGGTGCACTCAGCGTGCCCCCACTGGTTTTGGTTCCACTCGGCGTGGCTTGCCCAAAAAGTTCCTATTCTCAGACCACATTCGACTGCCCACAGTCAACTATGGTCTCGGGGACTACACCCAGTGGGTGCACTCAGCGTGCCCCCACTAGTGCAAAGATTCAGCTTGAATCGACACAAAGAGACATACAAATTTCAAAACAGTCACACCCCAGTGGGTGATCAGACAAGAAATACGGTCGATCGGAAAATCAACTAACCTGGACATTGGCTTGTAGAGCAGCTTCGGCGTTGAAGGCTACCTGACTAGCCTCATGCACCACTTTCATTTGCCCCATCACAAGATTCAACTGAAGAAGAGCTTCCTTGGCAGCAGCCGGTGGATCGTCCGGAGTTTGATATGCAGTAAAAAGTGATGAAGGCAGATAAATCGAAGTAGCGGCCGGATCTGAAGCAGAGAGTTGTATCAGCGCAGCAGAAGTCTGAGCAGCTGATCCTGAGGGGCAATCAGTCGACAGTGGAACAACGAAGGTGACATTGGTTCGAGCCGGATCTGTCAAGCGCTCGAACATCGTCCCAGGCGTCATAGTAGACCGAAGAACCTAGACTTCAGGCACCTTCCCGCCCAGTTCCTTGTCCTTCCTCCTCCTCCCTCTCAGCGGTACTTCCTCTTCATCGTCTGGGAGCACAACAATGTCTCGTGGAACTGTAATAAACAGAGAAAGCCATAAGGATAACTGACAAACCGACCAGTCGACCTAATGAATTCGAATCAGGCAGACTTACTGGCTTTGGAGGTGACGGTGTCGTCAGCTTCCTCATCGGCTGGAGTCTTGTCAATATCCATATCAGTCGTAGCAGAGGTCGGGCTATACAGGTTCATCATCCACTCGATCAGAACAAGAAAAACCGGTCGGAATAGGAAATCGGTCGGAACAAGAAAATACGAGAAGAACGTTTACCCAGAGGCAACAGGGACGTCCATCTTGATTCTAGGCAAGGTATTCCGAGCCTTCGAATGATTAATTTTGGGATGCTTGGTGACCTTCTCAGTCAATTTTGGAGTCGAGGACCGGGTGCGCTTGTGAGATGGATCATTCAATGCCACAGCTTTGCCGCGCTTGCTCGCGGGATCATGGCGCAGCTTCGATCGACGTTCAGAACGAGGCGGTGAGTCGGCCACTTCCTCATCGTCCGACTCGTTGCTCTCGTATTCATCATCGTCAGCAGGGAACTCCCACTCGCCGCTGTCCTCGCCACTGTCCTCTCCCTCGTGGTCTTGCTCCAGAGCTTGTTCACCATTGGGCATTGAATACATCTCCGTGTAGATCTGCAAAACAAGGGACCGATCATAAGTCAGTCGGATCAACAGTCAGTCGGAAAATATGTTCAAAAACTCAGTTATGATGACCAGACCTTGTCTGGCAGGTTGCTGTTGCTGAAAGGGTCGACGCTCCTAGCACCTCTAGGGTTGTCCTTGTTTCCGGTGATACCCATCAACCACTCGGCCACTGTTTTGGCCTCCACCTCCTCCAGATGAACCCGAGCAGTGTCGCCAGCCCCAGAGTACATCCACATGGAGTGGTCACGAGCTTGGAGAGGTTGGATCCGCCGACTCAGGAACACCTCGAGCAGGTCCATACTGGTGACACCTTGGTTGATCAGTTGGACTACTTTCTCGACTAGCATGCCTGTCTCCGCCTTCTCCGCAGCGGTCACTTTCAATGAAGATGGAGTTTGAACACGGTCAAAAGAGAAAGGGGGAGCCCGGTCGACTGGCCTAGGGTCACGATATCCTGGCAGTAGAACCAGGTCGACTGCCAGCCCCTGAGCGACTCCGGAAGTGTCATCGGGGGAAAAGAAATCCTCTTCCTCGTCTGAATGCCCAGACCCCCACACATCTGGATAACGCGAGTCTTCTCATCGTTCGAGTTTGCTTTCTTCACAAGTCGCGGCTGCGGCTCCGTTTCCCCCCTCGGCATACGCGCAGACTTATGGACGATCAGCCCTAACTCGGCCATATCATCCAAGTCCTCCCGTCTAAGTGAAGATCGGATCCAGTCTCCTTGGATCCAACCCGATGGCAGCCCCGAGCACGATGAAGACCCCCGATTCATCCTCTTGTTCTTCGCCGCCCCCGTCGCCTTCTTCGCACGCTCTAGCGCCACTGTTTTATCCTTCCCCATAGCGGCGGAGCAGCGGCGTCGAGAGTGGTTGGGCAGGACGGAGTGGAGATGCGAGGGGAAGAAGAAGGGAAATGGACACGCACAGTGCAAATGCCTCGGCCTCGCCGCTTTTAAAGGCCTGCTTCCGAGTGGCTGACGCGTGGGCCAGAGCCATCCTGTCAAATCCCCCCAACAGTCGCACACGGGATACGTGGCAAAAAAGGTGGCGCGGAAATTGAAACATCCTATTTATCTACTCCACTTACCGCGGAGCGCTCCGCCTGGCGCGCTTCCACCAAAATTTCGAATCCCGTGAAATCCGAGATCCTCTACAACCGATCACGCCAAAGATTTCATGTAAAAGATGTCACTCGAGGATGTCATTGTATAAGCTAGTCGCAATTTCTGAATCGATCAAGGCGACTGAAACGAAGCTGAAGTTCTAACAACTGGCCTCCACCGGGAGATGAAGACAAGGCAAAGCCAGAGCAGAAGCAAGGTCAACTCCATCCTTCTTTTTCACTCAAACCTCGATCCATTCGGGGGCTAATGATGAGGACACGAACCTGGGGTAGGGTAATAGGCCTGACCTATACGTCCTACCTAAGGTCCTTGTCCTAAGAACAAAGAAGTTCAAGAATCAGAAGAAGGTATCCAGCAAAGGTGTCTAGTGAAGTCCACTCGACCTACCATTCACTCGGAGACCTCTCTTTATCCAGGTCACTCGACCATGAAACCACTCGACATATAGGATGACCTAAAGCCGCTCTATGCAGCAACGGTCGGGTATTTACTCATATATTTAATGATCATTTGTAGCACTTCAATACAGGCATTACCTGTAACGCCACCCCTTTATGTACATTGAATCCTATGTAACGGAGGGGAGCTGGGGTCCTGGCGCACTCTATATAAGCCACCCCCCTCCTCTGGGACAAGGGTTCGCACCCCCTGTAACACACACGCTCATAATCCAGTCGACTGCCTCCGGGCTCCGACACGTAGGGCTATTACTTCCTCTGAGAAGGGCCTGAACTCGTTAAACCTGCGTGTACAACTCCTCCATAGCTAGGGTATTGCCTCTATATTCCTACCCCCATTCTACTGTCGGACTTAGAACCACGACAGGCGCCACCCCCCCCTTCCTCGTCCTATTCGGACTCAAGGGGAGGGGGCACACGGCCTGCCATGGCCGGCCCCTCTCTCCACTAGGGCCCAACAAGGCCCATTAGCCCCCGGGGGTTCCGGTAACCCCTTTGGCACTCCGATTTTCTCTGAGATCACCCAAAACCCTTCCAGTGTCCGAATATAGCCGTCCAATATATCAATCTTTATGTCTCGATCATTCTGAGACTCCTTGTCATGTCCGTGATCATATCCGGGACTCCGAACTACCTTCGGTACATCAAAACACATAAACTCATAATACCGATTGTCATCGAACGTTAAGCGTGCGGACCCTACGGGTTCGAGAACTATGTAGACATGACCAAGACTCATCTCCGGTCAATAACCAATAGCGAAACCTGGATGCTCATATTGGTTCCTACATATTCTACGAAGATCTTTATCGGTCAAACCGCATAACAACATACGTTGTTCCATTTGTCATCGGTATGTTACTTGCCCGAGATTCGACTGTCGGTATCCCAATACCTAGTTCAATCTCGTTACCGGCAAGTCTCTTTACTCGTTCCGGAATACATCATCCCGCAATTAACTCTTTAGTGCATTGCTTGCAAGGCTTATACTGACATGCATTACCGAGAGGACCCAGAGATACCTCTCGGACAATCGGAGTGACAAATCCTAATCTTGATCTATGCCAACTCAACAAGTACCATCGGAGGCACCTTTAGAGCACCTTTATAATCACCCAGTTACGTTGTGACGTTTGGTAGCACACAAAGTGTTCCTCCAGTATTCGGGAGTTGCATAATCTCATAGTGAGAGGAACATGTATAAGTCATGAAGAAAGCAGTAGCAATAAAACTGAACGATCATTATGCTAAGCTAACGGATGGGTCTTGTCCATCACATCATTCTCTAATGATGTGACCCCGTTCATCAAATGACAACACATGTCCATGGCTAGGAAACTTAACCATCTTTGATTAACGAGCTAGTCAAGTAGAGGCATACTAGGGACACTATGTTTGTCTATGTATTCACACATGTACTAAGTTTCCGGTTAATACAATTCTAGCATGAATAATAAACATTTATCATGATATAAGGAAATGTAAATAACAACTTTATTATTGCCTCTAGGGCATATTTCCTTCATTATTTATGGGATGATGCATTACGGAACGAGTAAAGAGACTTGCTGGTGACGAGATTGAACTAGGTATGATGATACTGACAATTGAATCTTGGGCAAGTAAAATACCAATGGCAAATGGAACAACGTACTCCCTCCGTTTCTTTTTAGTCTGCATATAAGATTTGGTCAAAGTCAAACTTTATCGACTTTGACCGAGTTTATAAAAAGAAATATCAAGATTCACGATATGAAATCAATGTTGTTGCATGCATCATGAAATTAACTTTCATACCATATAGTTTTAGTATTGTACATGTTGATATTTTTTCCTACAAAGTTGGTCAAACTTTACAAAGTTTGACTTTGACCAAATCTTATATGCAGACTAAAAAGAAATGGAGGGAGTATGTTATTATGCGGTTTAACCGATAAAGATCTTCGTAGAATATTTTGGAACCAATATGAGCATCCAGGTTCCACTATTGGTTATTGACCGGAGATGAGTCTCGGTCATGTCTACATAGTTCTCAAACCCGTAGGGTCCGCACGCTTAACGTTCGATGATGATATGTATTGTGAGTTATGTGATTTGATGTACCGATGGTTGTTCGGAGTCTCGGATGTGATCACGCACATGATGAGGTGTCTCAAAATGGTCGAGACATAAAGATTGATATATTGGAAGGTTATGTTTGGACACCGGAAAGGTTTTGGATAGTTTCGGGCATTTTCCGGAGTACCGGGGCGTTACCGGAACCCCTCGGGGGGGTTAATGGGCCTTCATGGGCTTTAGTCAAAGAGAGGAGGAGGCAGCCAAGTGGAGGGGCGCCCCCCAAGCCCAATCCGAATTGGGAGGGGGGTCGGCCCCCCTTTCCTTCTCTGCCTCTTCCCTTTCCTTCCCCTCCTAGTTGGACTAGGAAAGGGGGAACCTACTCCTAGTAGGATTAGGATTCCCCCCCTTGGGGTGCACCCCATGAGGCCGGCCGCCCCCTCCTCCACTCCTTTATACACGGGGGAGGGGGCACCCCATAGACACACAAGTTGATTTCTTAGCCATGTGTGGTGCCCCCCTCCACAGATTTCCACCTCGGTCATATTGTCGTAGTGCTTAGGCGAAGCCCTGCGTCGGTAACTTCATCATCACCGTCAACATGCCGTCGTGCTGACGAAACTCTCCCTTGGCCTCAGCTGGATCTAGAGTTCGAGGGACGTCACCGAGCTGAACGTGTGCAGATCACGGAGGTGTCGTGCGTTCGGTACTTGATCGGTTGGATCGCGAAGATGTTCGACTACATCAACCACATTACTCAACGCTTCCGCTTTCGGTCTACGAGGGCACGTAGACACACTCTCCCCTCTCGTTGCTATGCATCTCCTAGATAGATCTTGCATGATCGTAGAATTTTTTTTGAAATACTGCATTCCCCAACAGTGGCATCCGAGCCAGGTCTATGCATAGATGTTATATGCACGAGTAGAACACAAAGGAGTTGTGGGCGTGGGTATATACATATTGCTTGCCATCACTAGTTCTTTCTTGATTCAGCGGTATTGTTGGATGAAGCGGCCCGGACCGACATTACATGACCGCGTTCATGAGACTGGTTCTACCGACGTGCTTTGCACACACGTGGCTGGCGGGTATCTGTTTATCCAACTTTAGTTGAATTATATTCAATGAACAGGGTTCTTTCTGAAGATCAAAAAGCAATCACTATACGACGTTGTGGTTTTGATGCATAGGTAAGAACGGTTCTTGCTAAAGCCCGTAGCAGCCACGTAAAACTTGCAACAACAAAGTATAGGACGTCTAACTTGTTTTTGCAGGTAAGAACCGTTGTGGTTTTGATGCATAGGTAAGAACCGTTGTGATGTGATATGGTCAATATGTGATTATATAAATTGTTGTATGAGATGATCCTGTTTTGTAACACAGTTATCGGCAACTGGCAGGAGCCATATGGTTGTTGCTTTATTGTATGAATTGCAATCGCCATGTAATTGCTTTACTTTATCACTAAGCGGTAGCGATAGTCGTGGAATCAATAGTTGGTGAGACAACAACGATGCTACGATGGAGATCAAGGTGTCAAGCCGGCAGCGATGGTGATCATGACGGTGCTTTGGAGATGGAGATCAAAGGCACAAGATGATGATGGCCATATCATATCACTTATATTGATTGCATGTGATGTTTATCCTTTATGCATCTTATTTTGCTTAGTACGGCGGTAGCATTATAAGATGATCTCTCACTAAATTTCAAGGTATAAGTGTTCTCCCTGAGTATGCGCCGTTGCTACAGTTCGTCGTGCCGAGACACCACGTGATGATCGGGTGTGATAAGCTCTACGTTCACATACAACGGGTGCAAGCCAGTTTTGCACAAGCAGAATACTCGGGTTAAACTTGATGAGCCTAGCATATGCAGATATGGCCTCAGAACAGTGGAGACCGAAAGGTTGAGCGTGAATCATATAGAAGATATGATCAACATAGTGATGTTCACCATTGAAAACTACTCCATCTCACGTGATGATCGGACATGGTTTAGTTGATATGGATCACGTGATCATTTAGATCTAAGTGAGAGTTCTTAAGTAATATGATTAATTGAACTTTAATTTATCATGAACTTAGTACCTGATAGTATTTTGCATGTCTATGTTGTTGTAGATTAATGGCCTGTGTTGTTGTTCCGTTGAATTTTAATGCATTCCTAGAGAAAGCTATGTTGAAAGATGATGGTAGCAACTACACGGACTGTGTCCGTAACTTGAGGATTATCCTCATTGCTGCACAGAAGAATTACGTCCTGGAAGCACCGCTAGGTGCAAATCCCACTGCAGGAGCAACACCAAATGTTATGAACTTCTCACAGAGCAAAGCTGATGACTACTCGATAGTTCAGTGTGCCATGTTTTATGGCTTAGAATCGGGACTTCAACGACGTTTTGAACATCATGGAGCATATGAGATGTTCCAGGAGTTAAAGTTAATATTTCAAGCAAATGCCCAGATTGAGAGATATGAAGTCTCCAATAAGTTCTACAGCTGCAAGATGGAGGAGAATAGTTCTATCAATGAACATATACTCAGAATGTCTGGGTACCACAACCATTGACTCAACTGGGAGTTAATCTTCATGATGATAGTGTCATTGACATAGTTCTTCAATCACTGCTACCAAGCTACAAAAGCTTCGTGATGAACTATAATATCCAAGGGATGGATAAGACAATTCCCGAGCTCTTCGCAATACTAAAAGCTGTGGAGGTAGAAATCAAGAAGGAGCATCAAGTGTTGATGGTCAACAAGACCACTAGTTTCAAGAAGAAGGGCAAAGGGAAGAAGGGGAACTTCAAAAAGAATGGCAAGCAAGTTGCTGCTCAAGTGAAGAAGCCCAAGTCTGGACCTAAGCCTGAGACTGAGTGCTTCTACTGCAAAGGGACTGGTCACTCGAAGCGGAACTGCCCCAAGTATGTCGCGGATAAGAAGGATGGCAAAGTGAAAGGTATATTTGATATACATGTTATTGATGTGTACCTTACTAATGCTCCCAGTAGCGCCTGGGTATTTGATATTGGTTCTGTTGCTAATATTTGCAACTTGAAACAGGGGCTACAGATTAAGTGAAGATTAGCTAAGGACGAGGTGACGATGTGCGTGGGAAATGGTTCCAAAGTCGATGTGATCACCGTCGGTACGCTACCTCTACATCGACCTTCAGGATTAGTTTTATACCTGAATAATTGTTATTCGGTGCTAGCGTTAAGCATGAATATTATATCTGGATCTTGTTTGATGCGAGACAGTTATTCATTTAAATCAGAGAATAATGGTTGTTCTATTTATATGAGTAATATCTTTTATGGTCATGCACCCTTGATGAGTGGTATACTTTTACTAAATCTTGATAGTAGTGATACACATATTCATAGTATTGAAGCCAAAAGATATAAGTTTAATAATGATAGTGCAAATTATTTGTGGCACTGCCATTTAGGTCATATTGCTGTAAAGCGCATGAAGAAACTCCATGCTGATGGGCTTTTGGAATCCCTTGATTATGAATCACTTGATGCTTGCGAACCATGCCTCATGGGCAAGATGACTAAGACTCTGTTCTCCGGAACAATGGAATGAGAAACAAACTTATTGGAAATAATACATACTCATGTATGCAGTCCGATGAGTGTTGATGTTCGTGGCGGGTATCATTATTTTCTGACCTTCACAGATGATTTGAGCAGATATGGGTATGTCTACTTGATGAAACATAAGTCTGAAACATTTGAAAAGTTCAAAGAATTTCAGAGTGAAGTGGAAAATCATCGTAACAAGAAAATTAAGTTTCTATGATCTGATTGTGGAGGTGAATATTTGAGTTATTAGTTTGGTCTTCATTTGAAACAATGCGGAATAGTTTCGCAACTCATGCCACCTGGAACACCACAGCGTAATGGTGTGTCCGAACATCGTAACCGCATTTATTAGATATGGTGCGATCTATGATGTCTCTTACTGATTTACCGCTATCGTTTTGGGGTTATGCTTTAGAGACGACTGCATTCACGTTAAATAGGGCACCATCGATATCCGTTGAGACGACACCATATGAAGTGTGGTTTGGCAAGAAACCCAAGTTGTCGTTTCTTAAAGTTTGAGGCTGCGATGCTTATGTGAAAAAGCTTCAACCTGATTAGATCGAACCCAAATCATAGAAATGTGTCTTCATAGGATACCCAAAGGAGACTGTTGGGTACACCTTCTATCACAGATCCGAAGGCAAGATATTCGTTGCTAAGAATTGATCCTTTCTAGAGAAGGAGTTTCTCTCGAAAGAAGTGAGTGGGAGGAAAGTAGAACTTGATGAGGTGACTGTACCTACTCCCTTATTGGAAAGTAGTTCATCACAGAAATCAGTTCCAGTGATTCCTACACCAATTAGTGAGGAAGCTAATGATCATGATCATGAAACTTCTGATCAAGTTTTTACCGAACCTCATAGGTCAACCAGAGTAAGATCCACACCAGAGTGGTACGGTAATCCTATTCTGGAAGCCATGTTACTTGACCATGACAAACCTATGAACTATGAGGAAGCGATGATGAGTCCAGATTCCGCAAAATGGCTTGAGGCCATGAAATATGAGATGGGATCCATGTATGAGAACAAAGTGTGGACTTCGGTTGACTTGCCCGATGATCGGCAAGCCATAGAGAATAAATTGATCTTCAAGAAGAAGACTGACGCTGACGGTAATGTTACTGTCTACAAAGCTCGACTTGTTACGAAAGGTTTTCGACAAGTTCAAGGAGTTGACTATGATGCGACCTTCTCACCCGTAGCGATGCTTAAGTCCATCTGAATCATGTTAGCAACTGCCGCATTTTATGATTATAAAATTTGGCAAATGGGTGTCAAAACTGCATTCCTTAATGGATATCTTAAAGAAGAGTTGTATATGATGCAACCAGAAGGTTTTGTCGATCCAAAAGGATCTAACAAAGTGTGTAAGCTCTAGTGACCCATTTATGGACTGGTGCAAGCATCTCGGAGTTGGAATATACGCTTTGATAGTGTGATCAAAGCATTTGGTTTTATACAGACTTTTGGAGAAGCCTGTACTTACAAGAAAGTGAGTGGGAGCTCTGTAACATTTCTGATATTATATGTGGATGACATATTTTCGATTGGAAATGATACTGAATTTATGAATAGCATAAAAGGATACTTGAATGAGAATTTTTCAATGAAAGACCTCGATGAGGCTGCTTATATATTGGGCATCAAAATCTATAGAGATAGATCAAGACGCTTAATTGGACTTTCACAAAGCACATACCTTGATAAAGTTTTGAAGAAGTTCAAAATGGATCAAGCAAAGAAATGGTTCTTGCCTATGTTACAAGGTGGGAAGTTGAGTCAGACACAATGCCCGACCACCGCAGAAGATAGAGAGAAAATGAAATTCATTCCCTATGCTTCGGCCATAGGTTCTATCATGTATGCAATGTTGTGTAACAGACCTGATGTGTGCCTTGCATTAGTTTAGCAGGGAGGTACCAAAGTAATCCAGGAGTGAATCACTGGAAAACGGTCAAGAACATCCACCCGAAAAGGACTAAGGATATGTTTCTCGTTTATGGAGGTGACAAAGAGCTCATCGTAAACGGTTACGTCGATGCAAGCTTTGACACTGATCCGGATGACTCTAAGTCACAAACCGGTGATACGTCGCCAACGTATCTATAATTTTTGATTGTTCCATGCTACTATATTATCTGTTTGGGATATTAATGGGCTTATTATACACTTTTATATTATTTTGGGGACTAACCTACTAACCCAAGGCCCAGTGCAAATTGTTTTTTTCCTATTTCAGTGTTTCACAGAAAAGGAATATCAAACGGAATCCAAACAGAATAAAACCTTCGGGAGAGTTATTTTTGGAACAAACGTGATCCAGGGGACTTGGAGTGGATGTCAAGCAACCAACGAGGAGGCCACAAGGCAGGAGGGCGCGCCCTCCCCCTTGTGGGCCCCTCGTGGCTCCACCGACCTATTTCTTCCTCCTATATGTATTCATATACCCCGAAAACATCCAGGAGCACCACGAAACCCTATTTCCACCGCCGCAACCTTCTGTACCCAAGAGATCCCATCTTGGGGCCTTTTCCGGAGCTCCGCCGGAGGGGGAATCAATCACGGAGGGCCACTAAATCAACTCCATGTGTGAGTAGTTTACTTCAGACCTTCGGGTCCATAGTTATTAGCTAGATGGCTTCCTCTCTCTCTCTTTGGATCTCAATACAATGTTCTCCTCAATCTTCTTGTAGATCTATTTGATGTAACTCTTTTTGCGGTGTGTTTGTCGAGATCCGATGAATTGTGGGTTTATGATCAAGTTTATCTATGAACAATATTTGATTCTTCTCTAAAATCTTTTATGTATGATTGGTTATCTTTGAAAGTCTCCTCGAATTATCAGTTTGGTTTGGCCTACTAGATTGATCTTTCTTGCAATGGGAGAAGTGCTTAGCTTTGGGTTCAACCTTGCGGTGTCCTTTCCCAGTGACAGCAGGGGCAACAAGGCATGTATTGTATTGTTGCCATCGAGGATAAAAGGATGGGGTTTACATCATATTGTTTGAGTTTATCCCTCTACATCATGTCATCTTGCCTAATGAATTACTCTGTTCTTATGAACTTAATACTCTAGATGCATGCTGGATAGCGGTCGATGTGTGGAGTAATAGTAGTAGATGCAGAATCGTTTCGGTCTACTTGTCGCGGACGTGATGCCTATATACATGATCATGCCTAGATATTCTCTTAATTATGCACTTTCCTATCAATTGCTCGACAGTAATTTGTTCACCCACCATAATACTTATGCTATATTGAGAGAAGACACTAGTGAAACCTATGGCCCCCGGGTCTATTCTCCTTTATATTAATCTCCCGTCAACAAGCTATTTCTATTACCATTTATTTTGCAATCTTTACTTTCAATCTATATCATAAAAATACCAAAAATATTTATCTTATTATTATTATCTCTATCAGATCTCACTCTCGTAAGTGACCGTGAAGGGATTGACAACCCCTTTATCGCGTTGGTTGCGAGGTTCTTATTTGTTTGTGTAGGTACGAGGGACTTGCGTGTAGTCTCCTACTGGATTGATACCTTGGTTCTCAAAAACTGAGGGAAATACTTACGCTACTTTGCTGCATCACCCTTTCCTCTTCAAGGGAAAACCAACACAGTGCTCAAGAGGTAGCAAGAAGGATTTCTGGCGCCGTTGCCGGGAAGATCTACCACAAGTCAATACATACCAAGTACCCATCACAAACTCTTATCCCTCGCATTACATTATTTGCCATTTGACTCTCGTTTTCCTCTCCCCCACTTCACCTTTGCCTTTTCCTTTTCTTCGCCTTCTTCCCGTATGTCTTTTTGTTTGTGTTTCCACGTGCTTTCTATTTTCTTGCACCTTTGCTCGCTAAAAATCTATTGATATGGATCCACTTAAAGTGTTCTATTTGGATCATCTTCGGTCCTTATGCGCTCGTGCTGAAACCCCAACTAGCCTAGTTGATGGGAAATCTTTAGATGAGCATGCTCGTTTTGTGCATCACCGTTTGTCTGAAAAAAGGGAAACTCTTATGGGATCAAATAAACAGATTGTTGTGTTATGCTTGGAATATTTGTGAAATTTGTGATTTTACTTGTTGCTCTAAGAACCCTAAAAAACACCTTCCATGCCTATGTGAGTTTAATGAAAATGAAATATTATCTTCTTATGCAAAGGGTGTTTATAGTTACTATGATATTGAACAAATTGAAGAATTTGTTGCTTTTAAGGGTGCTTATGAAGTTGCTTCTTTGATTGAAAAGTATGATATTACTCTCTACGAATCTTAAAATCTTGACATACTTAAATATTGCTATGAAAATTATGCTCATAATGTCTATGTCAAAGAATTTATTGAAAGAATGATCGCTATTTTGGAAGAAAATAATGATATGCATGAATCTATAGATAATTATGATTCCAATGATTTGATTGAAATATCCCTTGATGAACATGATTCTTGCTATTCTTGTGGCCATGATGCCAATATTTATGAAGATGAATTTGCTATAGTTCCTTGAATCAAAAGCAAGATTGCAATGATTTTACTATAAATTCTATTGATGTCAATTGTGCTAATAATATGCAAAACCCTAAGCTTGGGGATGCTAGTTTTTCTATGTCTACTACTTGTTGCAATGATCATGATTGGGGTGATTCTTCTTTTGATCTTGAAAATTTATTTAAGCCCCATGATGAATATGAGATTGATAATAGTGTTTGAAATATTATTGAAAGTGGGTTTGGAAGAGTGTCAACTTTAGATCCCACATATTTGGAGAATGTTCAATCTTATGCAATTTTCGATAAAAGTGGGTTTGGAGAGGTCATGACTTTAGTTAATGTTAATCCCACTATTTTGGAAGAGTGTCAACTTTGTGTGCATGTGGATCATGTTGAAAATATTTTATGTGATAGCTATTTTGTTGAATTTGCTTATGATCCCACATGTAATTATTATGAGAGAGGAAAATATGATTGTAGAAATTTTCATGTTACTAAATTACCTCTAGTTATGTTGAGATTGCTATTGTTTCTTTTTGCTTCCTTGCATATGCTAGTTTTTTCTTGATATGATAATTTGTTTGCCTATAAGATGCCTATGCATAGGAAGTATGTTAGATTTAGATGTGTTTTTCACATGCTATATGATGCTCTCTTTGTGCTTCAATTCTTGTCTTTCATGTGAGCATCTTCGAAATTGTCAATGCCTAGCTAGGGGCGTTAAACGATAGCGCTTGTTGGGAGAAACCCAATTTTATTTTTGTTTCTTGATTTTTGGTTCTTTTTAGTAATAAATAATTTATCTACCTATGTTTATATGTGGTTTTTTTCTTTTAATTAGTGTTTGTTCCAAGTAGAACCTTTGGGAAGTCTTGGGGAAAATCTTTGCGATCTTGCTGTATAAAAAAGAAACTTTAGCACTCATGAGATTTGCTGCCATTTTTACTGGAGAGTGCGATTAAGTTGATTCTTTTTTAAGATGATTAATAGATAAATTCCTCACGTCCAACCATTTATTTCAGAATTTTTGGGGTTACAGAAGTATTCGAAACCTACAGATTACTACAGACTATTCTGTTTTTGACAGATTCTGTTTTTCATGTGTTGTTTGCTTATTTTGATGAATCTATGGCTAGTATGGGAGGTTATGAACCATAGAGAAGTTGGAATACAGTAGGTTTAACACCAATATAAATAAAGAATGAGTTCATTGCAGTACCTTAAGTGGTGGTTTGTTTTCTTGTACTAACGGAGCTCATGAGATTTTCTGTTTAAGTTTTGTATTGTGAAGTTTTCAAGTTTTGGGTAAAGATTTGATGGATTATGGAACAAGGAGTGGCAAGAGCCTAAGCTTGGGGATTCCCATGGCACCCCAAGGTAAAATTCAAGGACAACCAAAATCCTAAGCTTGGGGATGCCCCGGAAGGCATCCCCTCTTTCGTCTTCTTCTATCGGTAACTTTACTTGAGGCTATATTTTTATTCACCACATGATATGTGTTTTGCTTGGAGTGTCTTGTATGATTTGAGTCTTTGATTTTTAGTTTACCACAATCATCCTTGCTGTACACACCTTTTGGGAGAGACACACATGAATTGAAATTTATTAGAATACTCTATGTGCTTCACTTATATCTTTTGAGCTAGATAATTTTGCTCTAGTGCTTCACTTGTATCTTTTAGAGCACGGTGGTGGTTTTATTTTATAGAAATTATTGATCTCTCATGCTTCACTTATATCATTTTGAGAGTCCCTTAGAACAGCATGGTAATTTGCTTTGGTTATGAAACTAGTCCTAATATGATAGGCATCCAAGATGGGTATAATAAAAAATATCATAGAAAGTGCATTGAATACTATGAGAAGTTTGATACTTAATAATTGTTTTCAGATATAAAGGTGGTGCTATTAGAGTGTGCTAGTTGAGTAATTGTGAATTTGAGAAATACTTGTGTTGAAGATTGCAAGTCCCATAGCATGCATGTATGGTAACCGTTGTGTAACAAATTTGAAACATGAGGTATTCTTAGATTGTCTTCCTTATGAGTGGCGGTCGGGGACGAGCGATGGTCTTTTCCTACCTATCTATCCTCCTAGGAGCATGCGCGTAGTGCTTGGTTTTTGATGACTTGTAGATTTTTGCAATAAGTATGTGAGTTCTTTATGACTAATGTTGAGTCCATGGATTATACGCACTCTCACCCTTCCATCATTGCTAGCCTCTTCGGTACCGTGCATTGCCCTTTCTCATCTTGAGAGTTGGTGCAAACTTCGCCGTTGCATCCAAACCCCGTGATATGATACGCTCTATCACACATAAACCTCCTTATATCTTCCTCAAAACAGCCACCATACCTACTGTAACACCCCTGGTGTCATGCTACAGTAAACCTCTGTGATTAAGCTAATCATTTGCTAAGCATTGCTTGATCACCCTTGATTCAAATCTCATTTGAATTTCCACTTTGGAATCAAATTCATTTTTGCAAGTGAGTTTTGAAGTTGCACAAAAGTTGCTGCAAAATAGTCCATCATTTAGTAAAAAATCCATAACAAATGATTGTTAAGGAAAACAACATCACCTCCAAGCTAAGATGGACTATAGCAAATTAAAACAGTGCCAACTGAGCAAACTAATTTCTTTTCCATGTTTTTGCAAATTCAATCTAATTCAAACTTCTTCCAAACTTTTTGTGGTTGTGCCAAAAATTGCAATGTATTTATGTGAAAAATTCCCATATTTAACAAAAATGTTTTTGGCACCCCAAATATTACAAAACCCCCTTTCTGTAAAAGAAAAACAGAATTAAAAAAAGAATAGGCCAGGCTGCACTGTGCACTTGGCCCAGCCGCACAATAGTGCCAGCCAGCCCACCTACCTCAGCCTTTCGTCCTCCTCCTACAACAGGAGAAGGCCGAGCCTCCACGGCTGCGGGGCACTCGCCCCCCGCGCACTGCTGCGCCGCGGGTGGATGAGATCAGCCCCCGACGCTCTCTCTCTCTCTCGCCCAAACCCTAACCCACATCAGATCCCCCTCCTCCCCTCTCTCCCTCGCTCGTGCTCCCCCTTTCTCCCCACTGCCCGAGCGCCCCTGTCGCCGCCCTCCGCTCGATCCTACGGCCACCGTGCCCTAATCGCCACTCCGTCGTGTCGTACACCGTCGCCGCCCTCGATTACATCACCTCCGCCTCTCCGTTGAAGCTTGGAGCCACTACAACGACCTCCCCGAGCTCGTCTTCCCCGCACGGCCGCCGTGGATCGCCGCCCCGTTTCGCCGCCTCGAGCCTCCCCCGAGATCACTCTCGCACACCTGCAGGCTCAATGTGAGCCTCTTCTCCCTCCTATCTCTCTTCCGTCGCCGTTTACTCCCTCTAGCCACCGTCCTCGACTTGCCCGAGCTCGCCGCCGCATAGCACGTCGCCGGCGTCGTTCCGACAACCATTTGGACGCGCGCTGCTGCTCATTGTCCTCGTCGCACTGCTATCTCTCTTCCGTCGCCGTTTATTTCACCCGGGCGCGCACCGTAGCACCGTCCCCGACGAGGCCGTAGCTCACCGCTTCCACGGCTTGTCGCCGGCGCCACTCCGGCCATCCTTGCCACTGCTGCTTGCTCCATCGGACGCGCCGCATCGCCAGCTAGTTGTAGCCGCAAACCGCACACGTTTTGGTGCCCCGCAGCGCCAAACCCGAAAGCGGCTGAACTCCGGCGACCACCCCGCCTCTCGTCGTCATCGTTCCAGCCTATTACGGGCTGCGCCGCCACCGTAGGTGGATGCGGCGTCGAACGCCCGTTCAAACGCGCCTAGCCGCACCTGCCCCCGTGCCCTGTAGCATTTTTTCGGCCGTCTCCGGCGATGAGCCGCCGCGGGAGAGGCTCGCCGGAGCTCTCTCCGGCGCCCTGCCTACGTGGCACCACCTAGGGCCGCCCCAGTCGCTGACTGTGGCCCCCAGTGGACCCGTTGACCCTTGTTGACTGGTTTGACCAGTCAACCGTGCTGACTGGGCAGCCCCCAGCCACTAACGTGTGGGCCCCCCTCTGTTATTTTAGTCTAATAATGTTTTATAAATAAAAGTAATTAGTTTAACCTAAAACACTCACTAACACCCAGGGCCCACACCCCTAATTGACCCTGCTAGATTAGTTAATCGACTGTTAAGCCAACAGAGGCTGACATGCGGGTCCCAGTGGCCCCACTGGTCAATTTGACCTGGTCAGCCGTCCTGTTGACTGTTGATGTCATGCTGATGCAATTTTCCTTTTCTGTTAATTTAATTTAATTCCAAAAAATGTTGAAAACTTTGAAAATTCATAGAAAATAAACCGTAACTCGGATGGAAATACTTTGTACATGAAGGTTGCTCAGAGCGACGAGACTAATCCGAATACACTCTCAGTTCATCTATCATGCGTCCCTAGCATAGCGAACCTACAACTTTCCCCCTCTGGTGCGTTTGTCTGAAAATGCCTAACACCGGGAAAACATTCCCGGATGTTTTCCCCCTTCGCCGGTATAGTGTAGCCCTGCGTTAGTTCACCCCTAGCACCGTTACCATGTTATGCTTAGTGATGCATCTGTTTGCTCTGTATTTACTTTTTCTTCCCCCTCTTCTCTCCGGTAGAACCCGAGACCGCTGTTGATGCCCCTATGATCGACTACATCGACGACACTTCTTCCTTTTCAACAGAGCTTCCAGGCAAGCAAACCCCCCTTGAGCATTTCGATATCGCCCATTTCTTTCCCTCTCATGCTTGCATTAGAACTGCTACTGCTTTCTGTATGATCCTACTCTGATGCATAGCCTGTTGTTGTTACCTACTTTCATACCTTACCTGCTTATCCTAAACTGCTTAGTATAGGTCGGTTAGAGATCCATCAGTGACCCCACCTTGTCCCAGTTGCCTCGCTTTATGTTCGATTACTCGATCAACGTTATCGACGTCCAAGCCCCGACACCGCACATCACCCCCCTACTTGTACGACTCTGCAGAGTTACCATCGAGTGCCGAGGGTGGAACCTCTTACATCACTCCTGATGAGACCTCTATAGTGTAGCTATTCGGTCGTGGTCATAGAGGGTGATTTCCTCCTTAACCACTTCCGATACGGCTCTGTCGTGCAACCCCTCAAGTGTGAACCTCGAGGGTGGATCCTCTTATGTTTACCTTGATGACAACATCGAGTGGAATTCACCGGGGGTGATTCCTTCGGTTTTCCCCTTGGTGTTAGACAGATAGTTACTATGGTTACTATGACTTTGCACTGAGCCATGTTACTAAAGACGGGTCGGCCCTGGGGGGTACCCGCACGAGCTTAATAGCGAGTAATGTGGAGTCGGGTTGACCTGGAAGTTGCCCGCGAGATACTTACGAGGCATGGCCGGGCACTCTTAGCCCTTGCCGCAAGTACTCGAGACGGGGCGACGGGGTCACATCGATCATGAGTCTCTGCTCGTTACCGTGTGCTCCTAATCCACTACGATTTGGATATTTGATCCGAGGGGCCTCTGGCCTGATAGCACTAACCATCACGTGGGCATTGTATGGGCGTTCTGCGTCGTATGCATCAGCCAAAGCTTAATAGACGTCAGAGACTGAGCGGCGCGCGCCAGGTTGGACTGGTAAGCACCTGCCTTTTTGTAGGAGGTAGCTAGGTCTGCTCACCAGCCGCCCACGTAACGTGCAGGAGTTCGCGGGGCGATGGACCATGACCCCTGGGGGCATAGGTTTTATCCGGCGTGCTGGCCTCTCTATTAAGCCTAGGTCGGGTTGCGGCGTATTGTTTGGCCGAGGTTGGGCATGACCCAGGAAAGTGTGTCCAGCCGGAGTTAATCGAGCATGGTGGGTAAGTTGGTGCACCCCTACAGGGAAGAAAACATCTATCGGTAGCCTGTCCTATGGTAACGGACACTTGGAGTTGTATCCCGATCGATACAACTAGAACTGGATACTTGTGATGAGAACTGGATGGTGATGAGAATTGGATTGTGATGATAACTGGATAGTATGGCTCTGGGATTGCTTTCTCGCAGGGAGTTGAGAAAGGATCTCTGGCCGAGGTTGATAACTCTATTACTACTTTACATTATGTCGATCTGTACTCTTCTATGTGCTGCAAGATGCTTGAATATGCTAGTCTTCGATAGGCTAGGCTTTCCCCTTCTCTTCTGGCATTCTGCAGTTTAGTCCACAGATACAGCCCATTTTCCTTGATACAGATGCATACTTAGTTTAGATCTGATGTAAGTCTTGCGAATAGTTTGTATGAGTACTCACGGTTGCTTTGCTACCTCTTTTTCCCCCATACCCGATTGTTGTGACCAGATGACGGATCCCAGGAGCCAGACGACACCACTGATGATTACCACTACCCCGATAGTGCCTACTACAACATGACGGCCGCTGACGACTTGGAGTAGTTAGGAGGCTCCCAGGCAGGAGGCCTTGCCTTTTCGATTGTTGTTGTTTTTGTGCTAGCTTTCTTAAGGCAAACTTGTTTAACTCATGTCTGTACTCAGATAATGTTGCTTCCGCTGACTCTTGTGTATTCGAGCCCTCGAGGCCCCTGGCTTGTAATATAAAGCTTGTATTATTTTAAGTTGTGTCTGGAGTTGTGTTGTGATATCTTCCCGTGAGTCCTTGATCTTGATCGTACACAATTGCGTGTATGATTAGTGTACGATTGAATCGAGGGCGTCACAAGTTGGTATCAGAGCCGACTGCCTGTAGGTAGCCCCCTTTCCAACTCTTTGGTCGAAGTTGAGTCCAGTCACTGAAAAACTTTTACTAACATGGCTGTGTGTCTTACGGGCCCACGTCGCCATTGGGTGGTATTAGGATCTTTTACTCCTCGTCTATACTCTGGGACTCTGATCTCACTCCTATTCAGGTTAAATGGATTTACTAACTCGAACATTAGGATCTCGTGATCACATCCGCCCGGAGAGCCCCTTATTTCAGATGATCGCCTGCTACATCAGAAGATTCCGAAGATATTCTAAGATATTCTCTCGAGACTTTGTGCCTGTTGCCTTTGCAATTCCCTACCACCGAAATATCCTTATGGATAACTACACACACTTGCCAATCTTACATTCTATCCCATTGATCTTATTATTACAAGATGCCCTAAACTGCTCTCCTTTTTCTGAGAATCCTTTGAGCTTACTACCTTGCAGTTCCTTGTCATTGAATACCCCTACGGTTAACTTTGTGCACCAACCGAGTATCCTCTCATCCTCAGTTGATTCATGTACTTCACAAAAAAACTTTGCAATACCATTCGTTCTTGTGAAAATCCTCAACAGCCTATTGTTCTTGAATTTCTTGCTTTCTTGCATTATGGTTAATACCATAAGTCTAGTAATCTTATTGTCATCCTTTGTCATTATCATTTTGAGTCCGTTGATATAATATGTTGGGAATGCTCACAATCCTCAATCAGATCCTAGAATTCATCCTTCCGGCTCAGACGTCATTTTAACATGTGTTGGATCTCGACCAATCAAATCGCCATCGATTGTACCCCTATGGCTATTCTACCTATCCATCCCTAATCAGAGCATTGCTTCTAATCCCTTGTCTTGGAATTCATAATTCCTTTGCAATTGAACTTTGAGTTAGTCAGTTGTTTCTATAATCTGATCTCCTTGCATTCTTTTTTCCTCTGGTTGGATATTGATGCTCACATCAGATCCCTTGTGGACCACCAGATCCCCCTTTTTTGGATTTTATCCGACAACATCCTTCATATTCAATAAGCTTGTAAGCCTTTCCTCGGATACATAATGCTTTTGATAAATTGTATCCTCCGCTTTCTCAAGCATGCTCTACTACCGAGCTTGTGTTATTTATTCTTGGAATTTATGATATATGTTCCTAAGATTCCCCGATGGGTTGAACCTATGCCTTCCCTAATCTGTGTGAAATCAAAAGTTATGCGGGTTATACTCTACTGGCTTTTCGTCAGATAAAATTCAATACAACAGCTTCATTAAGAGTGAGAAGTAAAATGAAAGGTTATGCATTATAGAAGTGGGAGTCGACCCTAAACCTTTGTGTTCATGCCCACGGACACGGTGTGGAACTTATTATGAAAGCTTCTTGCAAGGATATTTAATCATTTGAATATTCCTCCGGTATCGTAAATTGGATCCCTTGCAGTTATGGTCCCGACCATATTTCCTCCTTGATCCCATTTACTGGGTAAGTTACAATTACTTATCCTCTGCAAATCATTCCCCCGTCCAACCTCTACTCCGATTTACCTTCTAGCATTATACCTAGTACTTGATACTGGGAAGCTTTATACCCCATCACATCATTCCTAGCCTAATCAGCTATATTTTTATCATGTCAACTTTTTAACTGTGCTACCTGGCCCTTATGCCCGGAGAAACTTCCGACGGTGAGCTAAGCTTACGTCGATCTTCCTCATCTTAGCATTTCACCTCGAACAACAAGCTTGACTTTGAGCTTGTGTCGAATCTGTGGTTCTCATAGCCTTTCACTTCATCCTCCCTTTTCTGCTCGGTGACATCTTCATGCAATCTCTCGACAAATGTGTCGTGATCATCATCAACATTATGAGCTTTTTCCAGGATATCAATCGAATTCATGGTAAGATATACAATCCTTCCCCTTGATGATTTATGTCGTCATCGACAACATTCTTGCCTTCCCCAACACAAACTTGTTCATATAATTTTGGAAATACATCCTTTTTGCATGTCAATGGATTGTGGTTGAGCCTGTCGACCACACTCTTATCTTTTCCCTACTAAAATTGTATGACTTATTTTCTAAGTTGTTTCCGATGGATCCTTAGTGTATCCAAAGTCTGGCCTTTGCTTGAAACCATGTCAATGCTATCTCGAAGCATGTCTGTGGTGATCTGATCTCCAATGAGAACATTTGAAGCACGATACTAAATTTTCTTTATCAATTATCCAAACACCGTTGTATGGGTAATGTCAGGAATTTTCTTCCCCCTTAACTAAATTGGTTATCTACTTACTATCCTCTCATGGATATCATCCTCTGCTTGTCCTTGGGAAGGATATACTCCTGATAATTGTGTTTAAACACATTTTCCTTTCCATTGTTCTGATTAATATACTAAACATATTTTCCTTTCCATTCTTTTGTTTAACCTTTCTGGTAAACTAACTTATCTCAATAGAGATAATTTCTTGCTTAGGTAAGCACCTCAATGTACAACTCTATCAGTAAAGACCCTGTTATTATTGTTGTTGACATTCCGGTAACCATCGATGGACGAGAACTTTGCCTATTGGCCCGCCTCGTTCAACGAGAAGGAAAACGGTTCGCTTCGTCCCTCGCCCTTGGTACCAACGTTGTTGCCAACATAACTAACAGACTATCCTCTGCCATGCCTTGCTATCATGACCGTGCAAGATATCATCGCTCCTTCTATTTTTAACCCACATGGTGGGCCCATAACCCACAGTTCCATAGGATCGGAACCTGACTTTCATGTATATCCTTTATTCCGAAGTATCATTTGCTCTTGGCTTTGAGTGTTGTCACGAGCCACCGTCCGAGAGATGATCTATTCCCGATGCTCTAAACCCCCTTCTCACACTCTGTTCAGGTATCGATCGTTTGTCCATTCGCTTGAAACTTCTTATTGTACCTTCATACTTTGCTCTCAATGTTTTATTAAGTTTCAACTCGAGAGATACTTCTGCCTCATTCCCTGAATTGTTCACCAGATAATTAACCCTATAAGGGTCAGTTCTCCCGAAGTTACTCTTTACTTCCCCACTTAAATCTCGGGACGAGATTTCTTGTAGTGGAGGAGATTTATAACACCCCTGGTGTCATGCTACAGTAAACCTCTGTGATTAAGCTAATCATTTTCTAAGCATTGCTTGATCACCCTTGATTCAAATCTCATTTGAATTTCCACTTTGGAATCAAATTCATTTTTGCAAGTGAATTTTGAAGTTGCACAAAAGTTGCTACAAAATAGTCCATCATTTAGTAAAAAATCCATAACAAATGATTGTTAAGGAAAACAACATCACCTCCAAGCTAAGATGGAGTATAGCAAATTAAAACAGTGCCAACTCAGCAAATTAATTTCTTTTCCATGTTTTTGCAGATTCAATCTAATTCAAACTTCTTCCAAACTTTTTGTGGTTGTGCCAAAAATTGCAATGTATTTATGTGGACAATTCCCATATTTAACAAAAATATTTTTGGCACCCCAAATATTACAAAACCCCCTTTCTGTAAAAGAAAAATAGAATTAAAAAAGAATAGGCCAGGTTGCACTGTGCACTTGGCCCAGCCGCGCAACAGTGCCAGCCCAGCCCACCTACCTCAGCCTTTCGTCCTCCTCCTACAACAGGAGAAGGCCGAGCCTCCATGGCCGTGGGGCACTCGCCCCCGTGCACTGCTACGCCGCGGGTGGATGAGATCAGCCCCCGACGCTCTCTCTCTCTCGCCCAAACCCTAACCCACATCAGATCCCCCTCCTTCCCTCTCTCCCTCGCTCGTGCTCCCCCTTTCTCCCCACTGCCCGAGCGCCCCCGTCGCCGCCCTCCGCTCGATCCCGTGGCCACCGTGCCCTAATCGCCACTCCGCCATGTCGTACACCGTCGCCGCCCTCGACTACATCACCTCCGCCTCTCCGTTGAAGCTTGGAGCCACTACAACGACCTCCCCGAGCTCGTCTTCCCCGCACGGCCGTCGTCGATCGCCGCCCCGTTTCGCCGCCTCGAGCCTCCCCCGAGATCACTCTCGCACACCTGCAGGCTCAATGTGAGCCTCTTCTCCCTCCTATCTCTCTTCCGTCGTTGTTTACTCCCTCTAGCCGCCGTCCTCGACTTGCCCGAGCTCGCCGCCGCATAGCACGTCGTCGGCGTCGTTCCGGCGACCATTTGGACGCGCGCTACTGCTCATTGGCCTCGTCGCACTGCGTAGACCGCACCTAGCCATTTATTTCGCCCGCGCGCGCACCTTAGCACCGTCCCTGACGAGGCCGTAGCTCACCGCTTCCACGGCTTGTCGCCGGCGCCACTCCGGCCATCCTCGCCCCTGCTGCTTGCTCCATCGGACGCGCCGCATCGCCAGCTAGCTGTAGCCGCAAACCGCACACGTTTTGGTGCCCCGCAGCGCCAAACCCGAAAGCGGCCGAACTCTGGCGACCGCCCCGCCTCTCGCCGTCGTCGTTCCAGCCTATTACGGGCCACACCGCCATCGTAGGTCGATGCGGCGTCGAACGCCTATTCGAACGCCTAGCCGCACCTGCCCCCGTGCCCCGTAGCGTTTTACCGGTCGTCTCTGGCGATGAGCCGCCGCGGGAGAGGCTCGCCGGAGCTCTCTCCGGTGCCCCGCCTACGTGGCACCGCCTAGGGCCGCCCCCAGTCGCTAACTGTGGCCCCCAGTGGACCCGCTGACCCCTGTTGACCGGTTTGACCAGTCAATCGTGTTGACTGGGCAGCCCCCAGCCACTGACGTGTGGGCCCCACTCTGTTATTTTAGTCTAATAACATTTTATAAATAAAAGTAATTAGTTTAACCTAAAACACTCACTGACACCCGAGGCCCACACCCCTAATTGACCCTGCTAGATTAGTTAATCGACTGTTAAGCCAATAGAGGCTGACATGTGGGTCCTAGTGGCCCCACTAGTCAGTTTGACCTGGTCAGTCATCCTGTTGACAGTTGACGTCACTATGACGTCATGCTGATGCAACTTTCCTTTTCTGTTAATTTAATTTAATTCCAGAAAATGTTTAAAACTTTGAAAATTCGTAGAAAATAAAGCGTAACTCGGATGGAAATACTTTGTACATGAAAGTTGCTCAGAACGATGAGACTAATCCGAATACGCTCTCAGTTCATCTATCACGCGTCCCTAGCATAGCGAACCTGCAACTTTCCCCCTCCGGTGCGTCTGTCCGAAAATGCCTAACACCGGGAAAACATTCCCGGATGTTTTCCCCCTTCGCCGGTATCGTGTAGCCCTGCGTTAGTTCACCCCTAGCACCGCGTATTACCATGTTATGCTTAGTGATGCATCTGTTTGCTCTGTATTTAATGTTTCTTCCCCCTCTTCTCTCTGGTAGACCCTGAGACCGCTGCTGATGCCCCTGTGATCGACTACGTCGACGACACTTCTTCCTTTTCAACAGAGCTTCCAGGCAAGCAAACCCCCCTTGAGCATTTCGATATCGCCCATATCTTTCCCTCTCATGCTTGCATCAGAACTGCTACTGCTTTCTGTATGATCCTACTCTGATGCATAGCCTGTTGTTGTTACCTGCTTTCATACCTTACCTGCTTATCCTAAACTGCTTAGTATAGGTTGGTTAGAGATCCATCAGTGATCCCACCTTGTCCCAGTTGCCTCGCTTTATGTTCGAAGACTCGGTCAACATTATCGACGTCCAGGCCCCGGCACCGCACATCACCCCCCTACTTGTACGACTCTGCAGATTTACCATCGAGTGCCGAGGGTGGAACCTCTTACATCACTCCTGATGAGACCTCTATAGTGTAGCTATTCGGTCGTGGTCATCGAGGGTGATTTCCTCCTCCTTAACTACTTCTGATACGGCTCTGTCGTGCAACCCCTCAAGTGTGAACCTCGAGGGTGGATCCTCTTGCGTTCACCTTGATGACAACATCGAGTGGAATTCACCGGGGGTGATTCCTTCAGTTTTCCCCTTGGTGTTAGACAGACAGTTACTATGGTTACTATGACTTTGCACTGAGCCATGTTACTAAAGACGGGTCGGCCTGGGGGGTACCCGCACGAGCTTAATAGCGAGTGATGTGGAGTCGGGTTGACCTGGAAGGTGCCCGCGAGATACTTACGAGGCGTGGCCGGGCATTCTTAGCCCTTGCCGCAAGTACTCGAGACGGGGCAATGGGGTCACATCGATCGTGAGTCTCTGCTCATTACCGTGTTCTCCTAATCCACTATGATTTGGATATTTGATCCGAGAGGCCTCTGGCCTGATAGCACTAACCATCACGTGGGCATTGTATGGGCGTTATGCGTCGTATGCATCAGCCAAAGCTTAATTGACGTCAGTGACTGAGCGGCGCGCGCCGGGTTGGACTGGTAAGCACCTGCTCTTTTTGAAGGTGGTAGCTAGGTCTGCTCACCGGCCGCCCACGCAATGTGCAGGAGTTCGCGGGGCGATGGCCCATGACCCCTGGGGGCATAGGTTTAGTCCGGCATGCTGGCCTCTCTATTAAGCCTAGGTCGGGTTGCGGCGTATTGTTTGGCCGAGGCCGGGCATGACCCAAGAAAGTGTGTCCGGCCGGAGTTAATCGAGCGTGGTGGGTAAGTTAGTGCACCCCTGCAGGGAAGAAAACATCTATCGGGAGCATGTCCTACGGTAACGGACACTTGGAGTTGTATCCTGATCGATACAACTAGAACTGGATACTTGTGATGAGAACTGGATGGTGATGAGAATTGGATTGTGATGATAACTGGATAGTATGGCTCTGGGATTGCTTTCTCGCAGGGAGTCGAGAAAGGATCTCTGGCCGAGGTTGATAACTCTATTACTACTTTACATTATGTCGATGTGTACTCTTCTATATGCTTGAAGATGCTTGAAGATGCTAGTCTTCGATAGGCTAGGCTTTCCCCTTCTCTTCTGGCATTCTGCAGTTTAGTCCACAGATACAGCCCATTTTCCTTAATACAGATGCATACTTAGTTTAGATCTGATGTAAGTCTTGTGAGTACTTTGGATGAGTACTCACAGTTGCTTTGCTACCTCTTTTTTCCCCATACCCGATTGTTGCGACCAGATGACGGATCCAAGGAGCCAGATGACACAACTGATGATTTCCACTACCCCGAGAGTGCCTACTACAACGTGACGTCCGCTGACGACTTGGGGTAGTTAGGAGGCTCCCAGGCAGGAGGCCTTTCCTTTTTGATCGTTGTTGTTTTTGTGCTAGCCTTCTTAAGGCAAACTTGTTTAACGCATGTCTGTACTCGGATAATGTTGCTTCCGCTGACTCTTGTGTATTCGAGCCCTCGAGGCCCCTGGCTTGTAATATAAAGCTTGTATTATTTTAATTTGTGTCTAGAGTTGTGTTGTGATATCTTCCCGTGAGTCCTTGATCTTGATCGTACACATTTGCGTGTATGATTAGTGTATGATTGAATCGAGGGTGTCACACCTACCTATTATGGCATTTCCATAGCCATTCCGAGATATATTGCCATGCAACTTTCCACCGTTTCATTTATGACACGCTTCATCATTGTCATATTGCTTTGCATGATCATGTAGTTGACATCGTATTTGTGGCAAAGCCACCATGCATAATTTATCATACATGTCACTCTTGATTCGTTGCACTTCCCGGTACACCGTCGGAGGCATTCATATGGAGTCATACTTTGTTCTAGTATTGAGTTGTAATCATTGAGTTGTAAATAAATAGAAGTGTGATGATCATCATTAATAGAGCATTGTCCCAAATAAAAAAAGAAGAAAGGCCAAATAAAAAATGTGAAGGCCCAAAAAAAGAAAAAGAAAAGAAATAAAAGGGACAATGCTACTATCCTTTTTTTCACACTTGTGTTCAAAGTAGCACCATGATCTTTATGATAGGGAGTCTCTTGTTTTGTCACTTTCATATACTAGTTGGAATTTTTCATTATAGAACTTGGCTTGTATATTCCAACAATGGGATTCCTCAAATGCCCTAGGTATTCGTGAGCAAGCAAGTTGGTTGCTCACCCACTTAGTTCCTTATGTTGAGCTTTCATATATTTATAGCTCTAGTGCATCTGTTGCATGGCAATCCCTACTCCTTGCATTGACATCAATTGATGGGCATCTCCCTAGCCCGTTGATCAGCCTCGTCGATGTGAGACTTTCTCCTTTTTTGTCTTCTCCACATAACCCCCTATCATTATTCTATTCCACCCATAGTGTTATATCCATGGCTCATGCTCATGTATTGCGTGAAAGTTGAAAAAAGTTTGAGATTACTAAAGTATGAAACAATTTCTTGGCTTGTCATCGGGGTTGTGCAAGATGAGAGCATTCTTGTGTGATGAAAATGGAGCATGACCAAACTATATGATTTTGTAGGGATGAACTTTCTTTTGCCATGTTATTTTGAGAAGACATGATTGCTTAGTTAGTATGCTTGAAGTATTATTATTTTTATGTCAATATTAAACTTTTGTCTTGAATCTCTCGGATCTGAACATTCATGCCACAATAAAGAAAATTACATTGAGAATTATGCTAGGTAGCATTCCACATAAAAAATTCTGTTTTTATCATTTACCTACTCGAGGACAAGCAGGAATTAAGCTTGGGGATGCTTGATACGTCTCCAACGTATCTATAATTTTTGATTGTTCCATGCTATTATATTATCTATTTTGGATGTTAATGGGCTTATTTATACACTTTTATATTACTTTTGGGACTAACCTACTAACCCAAGGCCCAGTGCAAAGTGCTGTTTTTTTGCCTATTTCAGTGTTTCGCGGAAAAGGAATATCAAACAGAATAAAACCTTCGGGAGAGTTATTTTTGGAACAAATGTGATCCAGGGGACTTGGAGTGGACGTCAAGCAACCAACGAGGAGGCCACGAGGCAGGGGGCGCGCCTACGCCCTTGGGCTTGCCCTCCCCCTCGTGGGCCCCTCGTGGCTCCACCGACCTACTTCTTCCTCCTATATATATTCATATACCCCGAAAACATCCAGGAGCACCATGAAACCCTATTTCCACCACCGCAACCTTCTGTACCAAAGAGATCCCATCTTGGGGCCTTTTCTGGAGCTCCGCCGGAGGGGGAATCAATCACGGAGGTCCTGTACATCAACTCCATGGCCCCTCCGATGATGTGTGAGTAGTTTACTTCAGACCTTCAGGTCCATAGTTATTAGCTAGATGGCTTCTTCTCTCTCTTTGGATCTCAATACAATGTTCTCCTCGATCTTCTTGGAGATCTATTTGATACCTTAAGTGATGCCTATATACATGCTCATGCCTAGATATTCTCATAATTATGCACTTTTTCTATCAATTGCTCGACAGTAATTTGTTCACCCACCGTAATACTTATGCTATCTTGAGAGAAGCCACTAGTGAAACCTATGGCCCACCGGGTCTATTCTCCTTTATATTAATCTCCCGTCAACAAGCTATTTCTATTACCATTTATTTTGCAATCTTTACTTTCAATCTATATCATAAAAATACCAAAAATATTTATCTTATTATTATTATCTCTATCAGATCTCACTCTCATAAGTGACCGTGAAGGGATTGACAACCCCTTTATCGCATTGGTTGCGAGGTTCTTATTTGTTTGTGTAGGTACGAGAGACTTGCATGTAGTCTCCTACTGGATTGATACCTTGGTTCTCAAAAATTGAGGGAAATACTTACGCTACTTTGCTGCATCACCCTTTCCTCTTCAAGGGAAAATCAACGCAGTGCTCAAGAGGTAGCAACCGGATACGTATTTTTATTGAATGGTGGAGCTGTCAGTTGGTGTAGTTCTAACCAGAGCGTCGTGGTGGAATCTACGTGTGAAGCGGAATACATAGATGCTTCGGAAGCAGCAGATGAAGGAGTCAGGATGAAGGAGTTCATATCCGATCTAGGTATAATACCTAGTGCATCGGGTCCAATGAAAATCTTTTGTGACAATACTGGTGCAATTGCCTTGGCAAAGGAATCCAGATTTCATAAGAGAACCAAGCACATCAAGAGACACTTCAATTCCATCCACGATCAAGTCAAGGAAGGAGACATAGAGATTTGCAAGATACATACGGATCTGAATGTTGCAGACCCTTGACTAAGCCTCTCACGAGAAAAACATGATCAGCACCAAGACTCCACGGGGGTTAGAATCATTACTATGTAATCTAGATTATTGACTCTACTGCAAGTGGGAGACTGAAGGAAATATGCCCTAGAGGCAATAATAAAGTTGTTATTTATATTTCCTTATATCATGATAAATGTTTATTATTCATGCTAGAATTGTATTAACCGGAAACTTAGTACATGTGTGAATACATAGACAAACAGAGTGTCCCTAGTATGCCTCTACTAGACTAGCTCGTTGATCAAAGATAGTTAAGTTTCCTAGCCATAGACATGTGTTGTCATTTTATGAACGGGATCACATCATTAGAGAATGATGTGATGGACTAGACCCATCCGTTATCTTAGCACTATGATCGTTTAGTTTATTGCTATTGCTTTCTCCATAACTTATACATGTTCCTATGACTATGAGATTATGCAACTCCCGAATATCGGAGGAACACTTAGTGTGCTATCAAACGTCACAACGTAACTGGGTGATTATAAAGATGCTCTATAGGTGTCTCCAATGGTGTTTGTTGAGTTGGCATAGATCGAGATTAGGATTTTTCACTCCGATTGTCGGTGAGGTATCTCTGGGCCCTCTCGGTAATGCACATCACTATGAGCCTTGAAAGCAATGTGACTAATGAGTTAGTTACGGCATGATGCATTACGGAACGAGTAAAGAGACTTGCCAGTGATGAGATTGAACTAGGTATGATGATACCGACGACCGAATCCCGGGCAGGTAACATACCGATGATAAAGGGAACAACATATGTTGTTATGCGGTTTGACCGATAAAGATCTTTGTAGAATATGTAGGAACCAATATGAGCATACAGGTTCCGCTATTGGTTATTGACCGGAGATGATTCTCGGTCATGTTTACATAGTTCTCCAACCCGTAGTGTCCGCACGCTTAACGTTCGATGATGATATGTATTGTGAGTTATATGATTTGATGTACCGAAGGTTGTTCGGAGTCCCGGATGTGATCACGGACATGACGAGGAGTCTCTAAATGGTCGAGACATAAAGATTGATATATTGGAAGGTTATGTTTGGACACCGGAAAGGTTTCAGATAGGTTCAGGCATTTTCCGGAGTACCGGGGGTTTACCGGAATGCCCCGGGGGGTTAATGGGCCTTCATGGGCTTTAGTGGAAGAGGGGAGGAGGCGGCCAAGTGGAGGGGCGCACCCCCCAAGCCCAATCCGAATTGGGAGGGGGCCGGCCCCCCCTTTCCTTCTCTCCCTCTTCCCTTTCCTTCCCCTCCTAGTTGGACTAGGAAAGGGGGGAACCTACTCCTAGTAGGAGTAGGATTACCCCCTGGGGCACACCTCATGAGGCCGGCCACCCCCCTCCTCCACTCCTTTATATACGGGGGAGGGGGCACCCCATAGACACACAAGTTGATTTCTTAGCTGTGTGCGGTGCCCCCCTCCACAGATTTCCACCTCGGTCATATTGTCGTAGTGCTTAGGCGAAGCCCTGGGTCGGTAACTTCATCATCACCGTCAACACACCGTCGTGCTGACGAAACTCTCCCTCGGCCTCAGCTGGATCTAGAGTTCGAGGGACGTCACCGAGCTGAACGTGTGCAGATCGCGGAGGTGTCGTGCGTTCGGTACTTAATCGGTTGGATCGCGAAGACATTCGACTACATCAACCACGTTACTCAACGCTTTCGCTTTCAGTCTACAAGGGTACGTAGACACACTCTCCCCGCTCATTGTTATGCATCTCCTAGATAGATCTTGCGTGATCGTAGGAAAAAAATTGAAATACTGCGTTCCC